>NC_133617.1:15302501-15395001 GCF_048593235.1 Sminthopsis crassicaudata
GGAGTTCTATTGGACTTCCATCTATCATTTTTATATACTTCATGTATACTTATAGTCTAATTTGTATTTATTTGGGCGCATGATTTATTACTCCTACTAGATCGTAATCTTCTTGAAGGCAGGGGCCATAACTTATCGTCTTTATCTGCTCCCCCATGTGGCAGTCTTTCTACGATTTAATCTACACAGTTGCTTCCTCTACCAGTAACCCCTCATTAGTACATGGTTTGAGTTGCTGCGGACAAAAACAATTAATTACTTCATGACCAACTTAGCTGAGTCCCTGGGCAGCACAGACACAGGAATAAGGAGCTGTTCTTGTCCAAACAGGGGTCAGACCAGATATCCTCTGAGGTTCCTTCTGGGACCGTGCAGGGGGCAGATCCATAGCCGAAGTGCTTTTGTTGGCTAGGATGTCTGTGCTACGTGGGAGGAGCCTTCAGGACTCCAGCCGTCCAGCGCCACAGATGGCCTCTGTCCTGCATAGCTGGGGAGCTTCTGGGGGCCTGGGGGGAAGGACTTGATCAGTTCTTGAGAAGGGTACCCAGGATAGGAAAAAACTTTGCTTTTATAAGCCACGAGGGCTGCTTGAAGGAATAGGATAAATGTCCTGGCGAGGAGAAGAATGATGGTGATTCCCAAGCATTTGGAGGTTGCTGAGTGGGTGAGCCCGAGAACCGGCTTTGTGTATGCTCGGTGGGGTGAGGGGAGCTTGACTACAGCTGTGTTCCTGTAGTTTCCAGGACCACATTTTTCAAACTACTCGATCTGACAAAAAAAATTTTTTTTCATTTTTTTACAGTTAGGATTTTGAAAAATCCAGGCTAGGGGTTTGATCCTAATTCTAAAACACTTCAGTCAAGGACCATAGTCCTTGTGCAAAATCTTTGGGCTGTCAAAGTCAGGCCTCCTGGGTGGCCACGGGGAGGGATCCTGACTGTGGAGTCAGAGGACTTGAGTTCCAGTGCTACCACTGGTACTCACCTCCTCTGGGAGCCTCAGATAAATGGTGAATCTTCCAGGCCTCCGTTCTCTCATCTTTCAAAGCTGGAGGTGGATTCGATGCATCCCTGCTCTAAGCAACCTTCCCCAGGACGAAGCAATGTTGCTAATCTATTATTGATGATTTGAGCTGGATTTTGTGAATAAAACATCACCCCATTTTTCCTGCTCACAAATTTTGAGGTCCAAAGGACATTCCTTTGTGCGTAGGTAGCCAAACATTTCAGGAATTGTCACACTTCTTCAGGGTCCTGTTAAATTTCCTACTAGGTCATATACTTGACAGTGAGTCATAAACCCAATTTCTTTCTCTCATAATTCCCCATGAAGTTTAGGCCGTTCTCTCAGTGCACCGAGGCCCCAGGAAAAACCCGGCTGCAAGAGGTCCCCTGTTCTGGGAAAAAAACTGTGTGAGCCAGTCATGGTCCCAACCTGCTCGGGCCTCTGGGAGCTTGCCAGAAGGTTCAGGGAAGCCTCGGTGTCCACGTGGAAGTTTGCTTAGTCTCTAACCTGTGAGCATGGCGGACTTTCCTGCTTGGAGCTGGCGGAGATAGGAAGTTCTCACCATCCTGTTTTTCATTTTTCTCCACTACAAAAGGTTCTGTATGTTTGGAATCAGGGCTGGACCTGAGGTTTCATTCTCAGGTGGCTCTGTGGCTGAAGTCAAGAGGACCTGAGTTCAAATCCAGCCTCAGACACTTCCTGGCTGTGTGACCCTGGGCAAGTCACCTCACCCCTCTTTGCCTCAGCTTCCTCGTCTGTAAAATGGGGATAATCACAGCATCTGCCTTCCAGAGCTGTTGTGAAGATCACATAAGATAATACTTGTGAGGTATCTGGTACAAGTAAGTTGTGTATAAATAAATGTTAGTAATTATTATTATTATTATTATTATTATTATTATTATTATTATTATTATTATTATTATTATTATTATGACTCCCAGATAAGAAAATGCTGTCGAGGCTCATCTTCACCTTGTACTCTATAGCCACAGAGCAATGGGGAGAGGGGAGGCGAGCCCAGGGTCATGCTGCCGGGACTCGTGGGAGAAAGATTCTCTATTCACTCCCCAAGGCTGCCTGTATTATAAAGAATAAAAAGTCCTTGTTGGTGACAAGTCAGGCACCTTTGCCAAATCTTCTCTGATGTCAAATGTGCTGCATAGAACTTCCTCTTGCACCATAATGTTTTGCACATTGAGGATTGATGTGTTGTTTACTGCAGGCTCTGTATACCGTAGTGTCTAAATATTTTTGATTCTGGAAAGAACATGGAGCAGGAGACGGATATTGCCTTTGGCGATCAATCCTAACTCAGTTTAACATAGTTCAGTGATTGTTCCTGCTTGGAAGCAATTACTTCCTCTCCTGGTCTATTCCTGGCCTTTTGGACTCTTCTTAAGAATTTATTCTGTTTATCAAAGTTTTCAAAATGAATGTTAAAAATTGTTTTTATATATAACAAGGGGAAAATAAAATGCTAAATTAAAAAAACAATAATTAACTTTTGAGTAATTCCTCAACTGAATAGAAAATATGATTAAGGGGGGGAAGAATTTATCCTGTTCTAATGTAGTGTGTCATCTCTGTGAGATGGTTAGTCCTTGGGAAGGAAGAACTGCCGTTCAGTGATCTCGTATCATCCCAGTACTCACCAGAGGGTCTCACAAAGCAGGGGAACGAACCTTGGGAGGCCTGCGATTCAGCACCCCTGGGATCAAACCCCAGCTCTGCCCCGTCCCGCCTCCGTGTCCTGGCAAATTCCTCTGGGTCTTTATCCTTTATCTGAAAAATGAGGAGGTTTAACCAGATGATTTCTAGAATCCCTCATTGCAGAGTGGAGGGCTGCGTGTCTTAGCTCACAGTCAAGATGTAGTGTCAGGCAGTCCCTACCTTCAGATGAAAACAACAGTGGAGGAGACATCAGTTATCCTTTTGCCCTTTTTCCTCCATCCACTGCCCTTAACCTGGTGCCCGGCACATAGGAAGTGCTTAGAAATAAGTACACTTAATAAGATGTCTCCAGCCACAGGAGCCACAAAAACAAAAGCTCCATTGCACAGTACCATTACTAGACCCAACAATGTGAGCCAGTGAGTAACATACACGTAGCACTTTACACATAAAAAGAAGCTGAAAAGGAGTGTGGGTCAGAGGGAGGCACCGGGGTGGAGACCACCTTTCCTCCTTTTGTTGGGAGGAAGCACCAAGCAGAAGGAGGGGCCAGGAGGCGTGATTTCCAGAGCGGGAAGTGATCTGCTAGGAACCTAGCAGCCATTACTGGCCAGGGATGGCAAGGCCCTAAGTGTGACCTTGCAAAAAGAGGCTGTTATCATTCCTATTTTACAGGGGAGAAAAGGGAGGCAGGGGGAGATGAAGTGATTTACAGCAGGTCAGTGTCAAATGGCGGTAGTCATAGCAAAGGCTAGCAGCTCACGTAGCCACATCTCAGCGGAGATCTTCCTGGCCCGGGTCCAGCATCCTCACCGTGTGTCACCTTGCTGTTTGAGAACTGTTGGGAGCCGCAGTCTCTGAGCGGATTGGCCGAGCCCAGCACTGAGATCAAATGTGCACAGCACTCATGCAGGAACAACATTGCCTTCCATGATTCTCATTAGTGGCTACTATTTCCTATGCTATTTATAATTGGCTTGATTACAGCATTAAACATTATCTAAAAAATCTGGTGACAAGGGGGATTTGGGCGAGTTAACTAGAAATGGTTCCACATGCATCTTCTGTCCTAATAAAACGAATCTCTCACTGAGACATGATAAAGGAGAGAAGACCATGGAAAGCATTGTCACTATGAGAGAGAATCCAAAGGTCCAGGAAATAATGGCGTTTACCAAGTTAGACTCAGAAAAGATCAGTGTATCTAGGAACCAAAAGAAGGGTAAAGTATAACTAGGAATTACCCTAAATGCCTATGGACACCGTTCCAAGTCAGGGAAATAGAGGAATCAAATAATCCATAGAATTGACAAAGAAGACATAAGGAAACTAACAAAATTCACTGACATTTAACCTTGTATAACATTTACCTTTCATTATTGGGTTTGCGTAATGTAATCAATAATTAACACTTAACCATAAAAAACTTATTCAAATATTAAATGTCAAATGGAGTAACATATAAAGGTCAGTAAGTCAGACACATGTCGGAAGACTATGTTGACCTAAAGAAAAGTATGTGATCATGATATAGTATAAAAATAAACCCTGAAGGAGCCTGAGAGAAGCGGGAGCATCACTTCCACCAGTTCCTCAGTCAGACTATCCCACAGCTCCTTTCTTCCTTTGATGCAACCCTATTCCTCCTGCTCAGCCTCTGGACCCCCTGCAGTGGCTGGACCCCTGCAGAGAACGAGTCAGTGAAGTCAAATATAATTTCAGAAATAAAAAGAAAATTTTCTCTCCTAGAATCATTCAATATGTATTCTTGAGAGATAGCAGTGAGTAGTTATGGGTGGTAGCATCCTACATGTCTACATTATAATTATTCAAAGACACTGTCACACAAAATGATATCAGGCCCAGAAAACTGATATTTGGACTCTGATACCAAGACTGAAAAAATCATTGATAATTTAATATATCACAATAAGGTAATTGATATAATTCAATTCACCCTAGATTTTATTTTAATTCTTCAGCAAATTTTCATTTTTCTGTTGGCATATAGCTCCATGAGATTTTCTTTTTTTTTTTTTTTTGTCTGGAAAGTGACTCTTTTTAAATTGAGCTTTGGTCATACAGAATGTCCTATATGAACCTGCCTTTTATTCTAGATATTTAAGGTGAAACAAAGGAAAATAAAATGAAATGCACATTATTGCTATACGGTAGAAAATCAACATTAATTTTCTAATCTTGAAGCTATTGTTATTAAAAATACATAAAATTATTTTGAATCCATGCTCTATTCAAAAGACAATAAAACCTTTTTTATATTAAACATATTGCTGCAGAGAAGAATTTAAAATCACGTATATCAGCAAATGATTTTGTGCTGAATTATATGCAGCCGAGCCAAGACCGAGGAAAAGGGAATGAACTACTTAGCGTGGGAGGCTGGTTTGAGTCTCAGGCTCAATAAGTGGCAGAATGGACTTCTGGGTAAGAAGGGCTAAGGCATCTGGCTTTCCTCTCGATGGTGTTTGGAAATTCCCCAGTCTTGGTTGAGTTAGGCTTGCATACAAAGTATGTGGAGGCCGACCTCTACCTGAAGGCCTGTTACCCAGTGTTGATTTATACATCCCCCCGTTACCTCATGTGTGCCAGCTTATTATGCTCTAGCAACGCAGATGACGGCCCTCGTCTTGTGCTCTCAGCTGCTGCTGTGCAGGAGTGTGAGAAACCCTCCTGTCTTTGGTCCACCTCTGGTCCAGAGCCAATCTGGAAGCCCTGACGCCCGGAGTGGGAGGGAGGTCAGGCAGCCCCCAGTCTCTGTAGCCGCCTGTCACCCACGCTATTTTCCATCCCGCTATTCTTTTCTGCTCCACCTCCCAAAGCAGACCACCAGGCTCAGTCAGCCCTGCTCATTTTCCCTTCCCCTTCAGTCTCTTGCTCTGAGAGCACCAATAAAATCAGTGCTACCATTCCCTTTGACGGGGGACCAATTGATTGCCATTCTGTGCTGCTCATCCACTTCGCTACTTCCCAGACCATAATTCCATTCCCAGTTTACTCCTCACTTTCCTATTTGTGTTATCTTACTCATTAGAATGCAAGTTATTTGAGGTCAGGGACTGTCATTTTTTATATTTGTATCCAGTAGTTAGTACATAATAAACATGAAATAAATGCTGCTAGGTGGTGTGGTGGACAGAATGCCAGGCCTGGAATCAGTAGGAAGACCTGAGTTCAAATACAGTCTCACTTACTAGTTGTGTGACCCTGGGCAGGTCACTTAACCTTGTTTGCCTCAGTTTCCTCACCTGTCAAATGAGCTGGAGAAGGAAACAGTAGACTACTCCAGTACCTCTGCTAAGAAAACCCCACAAAGGGGTCACAAAGAGTCAGATGAGACTGAAAAGTTATTGAACAACAACAAAATAAATGCTTTTCACACATTGATTTATTGCACGAGCCTAAATCCTTTGGCCTTGCCCCTAAGATGTATTAGATCCTTAGGGATCCATCAGTGGCTTCCAGAGACTTCAGAAGACACTATTTAGATTTTGGGGCTATTTCTTTATTTGAATCATTCAAGGTCAGCAAAGTACATTACTTTTTTTTTCAAGGAAAAGTATAATTTTCATCTTGTAGCCCCCTGACATTCCATGACATTATGTTTGATGGTTAGCTCCCCGCTGTTACCATATCAGATTTAGTTGGCACGTTGCTCTAGGAAGCTCTGTGGCAATCAACGTATCCGCCCAGAAGGGTTTTATTTTGGGTTACAATAACAAAGAGAAAGAACCCTTATCTAAGGTTACCAGTCTGGAATTCATACTGATCCAGAAGGAAGTCATGAAGGTATCATGGTGGAGAGTAAAAAAGAGAGGAAAAGAACAAAATTTCATTGACTATTAAGAGGTACATGTTTACATTTAGATGTCGTATGTTTTCGGTTGTCCTTTGTATTGTAGAGAACCTGTGTTGTCTATTTGGTGGACCAGTCAGTCCATCGGTGTCTGCCCAGTGACTCCTCCATGCATGTGAGCTGCACCCTTGGACTTTAGAGAGTCTGGAAGGAAGGATCAGATTTGACCTCAGGGAGAGTGCACCTAAATTGAAGATAAGAGATCAGGAAAGTTAATTATGAAGATTGAAAATGCTGTGTCAGATGCATATTGAGAGAAGGAGATTCTTTCCGAGTTTACTAAAGGGTGCCAAGAGATAAAAATAGAAAAGCCAGATAATGTCTTCCCTCCAGCAGCTTACAACAACATGGAAGGTGATAGCTTCAGGGTAGTTGGAAAGGCCCAGGGGAATTTCTGGTGTCCTTCCTTTTGAGAAAATCCCATGCATTTATGAGGGTGTCTCTTCCCCAAGGTGATACCATTAGACACAAATAATGCATATGTGTAAAATTATCCTATATATACTTTGATTTTTCATTTTTTTTCTCTGGATGCAGATAGCGGCTTCCTTTGTAGTTAATATGGGCATTTATAATAGTCAAAATGACGTAGTGGCTCAAAGTTATTCTTAAAACAGTATTGCTGTCATTGTATACTATATTTTTTGGTTGTGCTCATTTTGCTCTTCATTATTTAATTATTATTGACTTTTAACTTTAAAAGAGTATTCCTCTGAAGAATATTTATATTTTCAAAGATATCATAGTTTTAAGAGATAAAATATTGAATTTCCAGTATCAGTGTTCTTCACAGTCCCTGCCCAACCCCCTATAGCTACAGCTACCCCTGGTGAAGAAGGAGAATGGCTTTCTTCATGAACTCTGAGGAAGATGTGTTGTTAACTGTCAGATCTTGTAGAGCAATCAAGGAACGTGAGCCCAAGAAACAAAGAGCACGGGATTTTGGTGCTGGAGCCATTGTGGCTTCTTGAGTTTTAATAAAATTGATGAAAATAGGAGCCAGTTTTTGGGATTCAAAGGAATAAAAAGATGGTATGGAAATTGAGGGGGCAGGTATTTGTTCAGTAATGTTTGCAGTAAAAGGAGGGAGAAAAGTAGAATTATAACTCGAGAGGAGGGCAGGATCAAATGAAGGGTTTTTAAATTATCGCTTGTTTTTAAATTATAGGGGAAACCAATGCACGTTTGAAAGTAAAGTGCATGGGGAGAGATTAGAGATGTTTAAGCGAGTATAATTTTGAGGGAACATGGTGAGAAGGGTATGAGACAAAGAGCTCAGGCCAAGGCTAGCTTTGAAAGGAAGGTAGAATTCCCCCGGGGAAGAAAAATAAGATTTTTAAGATAAAAAGAGTAGGTGACAGATGGTGTGGGCTGGATATCAGCAATCTCCTTAAGATAGGAGATCTGGTCATCTGCTAATGATAGGGATGGAGGTCTTGAGAAAAGTGGAGAGTTGGGACAGCACAGGAATCCACCAAAAATAGATCAAATTGGCTCCCTAGCAGGAGCGAGGGCCAGATGAAATGAACTTCAATTTACAGAGAGGCAGTTTTCAAGGGGAAACTAAGTGGTCCCCATTTGATAGAGGGCCGGCTGCCGTCAGGAAGATCTGAGTTCTGATCCACTTCCTAGTTGTGTGACCTTGGGCACATCCCTTCACCTGTTTGCTTCAGTTTTCTGAGCTATAAAATGGGCCCAAATGGGGTCGTGAAGAGTCGAACATGACTGAGAAACAAGTTTTTGAGATTGTGTAGCTTTCTTTTGTGAGGTTTGTAGTCTGGGAGTCAAAGGGGGTAAAGGAGAGGATGGCCAGAATGGTGGGGCCGAGTCCCCCAGCAGGTCAGAGGAGCGGGAGCTTCTGGCGATTGCCTTGATGGGCTGAACGTGGACTCTGAACATGGCGCCCCAATGCGCTTTGCACGGGATTGTTTCTGCGCTGGAGTGCTGGCTATTTACTTGTTTTTTGAGATGAACAATAATACAAGGGGTTAGTATTCAACAGAAAAGTTCTTCAGGCCCAGTCGGAGAAGAAAGGGAAGAGAGAGAGCGAGCACTTTGTGTTGCCTGGACTGCACACTGACCATCCGCAGTGTTAGGTGCCAGGGAGGCAGCAGGAAGCCCCTCCAAAAGTGCCTCCGCTCTGTAGGGTGTCGGAGGGCAACGAGCTGGTGGGTGCAGACGGAGTCAGGGTGAAGGAGCCGGGCGGCTCTTGTTAAATTTAGAAATGCCAAGTCTTTGGGCCTCTCCTTCCCATGGGATCGACTGTCTGCCTGTGTGACAGAGCTCATTTACCCCTTCTTCCTTACTTGCACCTCTATTGTTGATACTCCTTGCAGCTGAAATCTTCCAGCTTGGGGGTGGCAGGGGAGCATTCTTAGCAAAGCTGCTGTCTAATTGCTTAGAGGGATCACTTTCGAATGACATGATAGCTCATCCTAAGGGAATGAGCATAGAAGTTCCTAGCTCACAAAGAAGTAGAAGAGAGTCAAAGAATTAAACGAAATTTCTCCTTAAGATTTTAATTCAATCAATTAGTCCTATGTAGCTAGCGGAGTC
Source organism: Sminthopsis crassicaudata (assembly GCF_048593235.1). Classification (NCBI taxonomy): domain Eukaryota; kingdom Metazoa; phylum Chordata; class Mammalia; order Dasyuromorphia; family Dasyuridae; genus Sminthopsis; species Sminthopsis crassicaudata. The sequence goes on from NC_133617.1 coordinate 15,311,611, forward strand.
TGCTCTACATCAGACTAGAAGTGATTTTTATGGTACAATTACCATTTATTTACCTGGTTTAATTCCCGAACGCTATTGTTCTCCAGGATGATTGCCTGCCACATGCAAACTTCCTTTATTTTTCTGAGCAGAATCTGGATGAGTTGGAGTCGTTGTAATTTTCTTTTTTCTTTTTTTTTTTAATTTTTTATTTTATTTTATAATTATAACATTTTTTGACAGTACATATGCATGGGTAATTTTTTACAACATTATCCCTTGCACTTACTTCTATTCAGATTTTTTTCCCTTCCTCCCCCAACCCCCTCCCCCAGATGGCAAGCAGTCTTATATATGTTAAATATATTACAATATAATTTAGATACAATATATGTGTGTAGAACCGAATTTTTTGTTGCACAGGAAGAATTGGATTCAGAAGGTAAAAATAACAGTTTACATTCATTTCCCAGTGTCGTTGTAATTTTCAATCCAATATCTAGAAACATTATGTTTTTCTATTATAAACAATAGTGTTTTATTTTGTACATTCTACAAAATTCTGCTTTTTGTCTTCTGTCTCCCATCTTTGATTTCCAGCTGTATACATCTAATTATTCATTAATACACTGCTTGTTATAGACTTCCGCACTTGTTATAGACTTCTGATATAGACTTGGGAAAACATCCAAGCAAGGAGCCTATGGTTGCCGTTAAATGGAAAATGTGACTTGTTCTATGGAGACTGAATAATGAACAACCAGGGCTCTTTGTGGCCATGTCACCTGTCACCTGAGTGACGGGATGACAGTTAAAAAGGAACACTTCACTGTTTTAAGAGTAATGAGAAGCTTTTCTAGTTGGGCTACTTTTGCACATGGTATTAGGGGCGGTTTTGATCCGAATACAGGGCACGCTTTCCCCAGGTCTGGCTTACCGTGAGGTGGGGGCTGCTGGCCCAAGGAACAGAGGTGGTTTAACCCTTGGTGGTCTCATCCTCAGAAGCAGAGACAATAGGTGTGGAGCATCAACAGTTTTCCCTGCTGGTTTACCTGAATTCTGGAGGAAGCTTGCTGCTGCTGCTGCTGTTGCTGCTGCTAGACTGGAGGATGACTCTCTCTCACTCATAGCCATGGGAGGACCCCAGATCTGCCTCTCCTCTGCATCCCTAAAGCTGGAGAGGACCACTGAGGCAGGGGATGGCAGGGTACCCCAGTATCTGCAAGACTTTGTCATCCCACCTGGGGCTTGTGAGTTCTCAGGGCAAGAACTGTCTTTTGTCTCTCCTAAATCCCTGACGCTTAACCCAATGCGAGGCACAGAGTGGGATCTTAAGTGTCTGTGGAGAAACGAAAGCTACGATCTCAGGTGCTCCAATCAGTGCTTGGCCACATCTTCTCAGGCTCATCTGTGAGCATCCTGATCAGGCAGCTATTGGCTCTTCTGGATGAGCATGTGAGAAGGGAACAGGGTGAGCTTCGCCAACAATTGCCTACGTCCTCTAGAAGAGCAGCATTTTACTGCGATGTTTCGGCCCATCACCTCTGTGGGGTGGCCGTCCTGTGCTTCTCCCTTTCCGGAGCCCTCAGCTCCCACTTGTAGTGAGCAGTAGGAAGGGATTGAGTGATCTGACATAACCCCGCCACCCTCGTGCTTTTATGTTGACAGATAGTCTACCTTGGGCACGGCATCCCAGTGAGACTTTGCGAAGACATTATCTTACAAATAAGGAAATGGTCACTTCACATTCATAACTGCTCAGTGATAAAGATTTAGCAGAACAGCGAGTCCAATTTAATCATGTTAAATTACTTGTTGGATATTCCAACTCGTATACTTCTTGCTTTATCTTTATTTATTACATGAAAAGAATTTCATGTTAGTAGTAGTAATTCTGGCTTAATTTGCCCATTTTGGCTTCATCAGTTGCCTTCCTCTGGTCTAATGAGATAAGCAGTCATTTTTCATAAGCACAAACACCACTTGAGTTTGTAGTCTCTAACACTTCTCACTGAGGCAAGTTCTCACGGGGGCAAGATCAATATCTAATTAACCAATGAAAGGGCAGATATAAAACACGGGAGTTTGCTTGTTTTTGTAGTGCTTTATCATTTCATTACCTCATTTAATCTTCAGCCCAGTCCTATGAGGAAGTCAGAGCAGGTATTATTTACATTTTACATGAAGAAGCTCGAGACCGAGCTCTTGCCATGTATCACTCAGCTGAACTCACAAAAGCAAGGGCAGCAGTCATGATTTTGGTCAAGGACATAGCAAAGAGACTTGATTATGGGAAACACACAGGGAAACATAATATTTTGCCGAAAGGGACTGCAGACAATTAATTTCAATACGTAATAAATATGTACTGAGTTACATAGCCTCTGAATACTAAAGGGAAAACTAAATGACTTGACAAGGAATAATAATAGTAATGGATATATACTCCTTTTAGCTCTAGATAAATCAAACTGAAAAATGAACAAGAAAGAAGTTGACAACACGAATAAAATTTTTTGCAGAAATGATGACAGACCTCTGGTCACTATCGAATAAGAATAGACGCACATGTAATTCTTGTCCATGGAACCGTTATAGAAGTTGACATGTGTTAGGATATTAAAAATATCACAAATGCCGAATATCAGAAATATTAAACACATCTTCTTATGGGTGTTATTCAGTCATTTCTGACTCTTCCTGATCCCCTTTTTGGGTTTTCTTGGCATAGACACTGGAGTGGTTTGCTATTTCCTTCTCCAGCTCATTTTACAGATGAGAAAACTGAGGCAAATGGGGGTTAAGTGACTTTTTCAGGGTTATATTGCTAGGAAGTGACTGAGATTGGATTTGAACTCAAATCTCCCAATTCCAAGTCTGGTGTCTATCCACTATGCCAACTAGCTGCCTTTCCTTATTGATAACAATTCAATAAACATTATATTAAATAAAGAGTTGTTGAAAAGGTATTAAAATCAACTGGAAATTACATAACTTAATTCTAAAGAATTGATGAGTCAGAGAAAAAATCAGAATTGATAGATATTTTCATTAAAGGAAAAATTTATATCTCAACACTTAGGTTAACAAAACAAAGAGCAAGTCAATCAATTATATTTTAAAAAAACTTAACAAATTAGAAGCTTCTTTTAAACATCAAAATAAAAGCAAAGTCAGGAAGAACTGAGTTCAAATCCGGCCTCAGACACTTACTGGCTATGTGACCCTGGGCAAGTCACTTAACCCTGATTGCCTCAGTTTCCTAATCTGTCACATGAGCTGGAGAAGGAAATGGCAAACTGTCCCAGTGTCTATGCCAAGAAAAGCCCAAGTAGAGTCACAAAGAGTTGGACACAAGTGAACAACAATGAACTAACAACTCCAAATGGCACAGATGGGAGTTGGTCTGTTTCCTTCCAAAAAACCACCCTATAAAATGGGACCTCAAACTCCTGCCCCCAGTCTTTCTTCCACTTCCATGGAGTCCATGCTGCTGGGTGAGTGACATTCTGTCTCTCCACCTCTCCCTCCCCTTTCTTACATTGCCTGCCTCTCTTTGTCCCATCCCCCCATCCCCAAGTCATGGATCTGCCTCAGTATCCCTTCCCATTTGTCTCTGTATTTAATTAAAGTGTGATTGCCACCCTGTTTTTCATTGCCAATTATGGTTTTTCGGGGCTAGAACCTAAAGAATTGAATGTGCCTGCCCTTATAACTTCATAAATTAATTATCAATCCATTGGTCTCCGGAAGAGATTAGAACATTAAACTAATGTCCCCACTTTTTAGTATCAGGTGCCTTTTGTTAGGAAAGGCAGTGCCCTGATTCAAAGGTTTAGTTCAATCACTAATGGTTTAAAGGAAATTCTCCCCACAGTCAGATTAATCCAAATCCTGTATTAACCTCTTTGATCATTTTGCAGTATTACTGGATAATTTGTAATTAGTGACAAGCACTTATAGTCCTGAGGTAATCCTGCTTAGGTGACTGTTCTCTTGCCCCCTACTTTCCATCCTGCTTATTCCCTTCCAAGTGATAAATGTTGTAGATAAATATTCATTTATCAATAATTCAGGACATCCTGCATCTTATTATTTTTTTAAACTAAATGATGTAATAACTTCCTAATTATTGTGAAAGCAGACCATTTTTCTTAAACACTTTTTCTGTCACATGGAGAATTTTCTTTAAACAATCATTATTTCTCATAGTCCTATCGAGATTATTTCAGATGAGTTTAAGCTTCTGATAGGGGATTTTTTTTCTGCTTGAGTCAACAAAAATTTTTCTAAGGACATTTTGTCTTTTGAAGTGAGTTGGCTATTTAGCTATTAGATGACCCAGTAAGTAAAATGATCTATTCCTGAGTATATACCATGTGAGATAACTATTTTGGGAAAGTAAGTGCTGCTTAATGTTATTGTAGATGGGGGTGAATGGGTGGAGGATGGGAAGGCAGTTGGATTCAATAAAATACAGGCTTCTAAAGATTAAATGTTGAATCTAACTGCATTCCCCACCTAATACTATGAAATTCATGATTTTCTTTTTTTTTAACTTCTTTTCTTTTTTCTTTTCTTTTCTTTTTCTTTTCCTTTCCTTTCTTTTCTTTTCTTTTTCTTTTCTCTTATTTCCTTTTCTTTCTTTTCTTTTCTTTTCTCTTCTTTCCTTTCTTATCTTTTCTTTTCTTTTCTTTTCTTTCTTGTCTTGTCTTTTCTTTTCTTTTCTTTTCTTTTTCTTTTTCTTTTTTTTTTTTGCAGAGGCAATTGGAGTTAGGTGACTTGCCCAGGGTTATACAGCTAGGAAGTGTTAAATATCTAGGTCAGATTTGAACTCAGAACCTCCTTATTTCAGGGCTGGTGCTCTATCTACTGCACCTTCTAGCTGCTCCAATTCATGAATTTCTAATTGGTCCCATGAAAACATAATGTTAGTCAAAATGACATTATCAGGGAATGATAATTCCACAGGAACAATGGCATAAATATTGTAAATGGACAGTTATCTGAATGAATTTTCAACAGGATTTGACAATTTTGTGCTGGGGTTTGATGTTTGTATTCAACAATGTTTTCCAAAGCTCCACTTTCTCTAAATCCTTGTTAACTTCCAGGGTCAAATACAAACTCCATTTTGGCACCTTTCCCATTCTGGCTCATACTTAGCTTCCCAGGCTCATCATGCTGGCCCTTCCCCATCCCAATGGCAAATGCATTGGACAAGCAGACACCTGCAGTTTCATCCCTCAGCTGATGTTTATTGTCAGAGGGCCGTTGAGCATGATTATTTCTGTGGTTGCCTCTTCTAAGAAATTCTGAATGATCTTAATGTAAAGGTGAGTCATCTCGCTGGAGAAGAGAGATTAGGGAAAATCCCCATGCTATTCTATCTACTCAAATGCTTTCCCACAATTGACAAATAATAGGGACATGGAATCTCATCTTTTCCATTCATTGTCAGATGGTAAAGATAGAGTTGTCGAAAATTGGCTTGTGAAAGCTTTCCATTGCCCATGGGTTCCTTTGATTCATATATAAATAAAGATTTTGAACCGATCGGTCAGTAGTTATCGCTTGTCTTTTTTGTTAGTTACTAATAAGATCTCAGTTTTTTCCCATTCTTTTGGTGTTGTCTCCTTCAGATTTATACATGAATACCTCAGTGCTCTCAAAAGTCTTCTCTCCACCATGGGTCTCCTCGATATCTTGCTCCTTGGTCCACTTCAGCTGCTTTCCCCATTTTTGTTCCCTTTGGAACCCAGCACGAAGTAGGTGCTTGATGAATGTTTACAGGATTGATTGAAGGCTTCTGTGATCCCTGTGGTTGGGAATGAGTTTATCACAAAGACATCACCTGCTACTTTCTCTAGTCTGACCTACTGCACTTAGAGTTATTAGATTTCTCTGTTCACTGTCTGTTACTCTCACTAGTACCAGGGAACTTTCCAGGAGATGCGCACCCAGGTGTGTCTCATTTGGGCACATCTAATTGGTTTTCTATCCCTGATGTCGGACAGAGGAGCCACCAGTTCATTCATCTAACAGGCCTATAGTTTTCTTTCTCAGTTTTCAACCTATGGGATTAGGTATTAGTATCATGTCTGTGTCATAAAAGGAGTTTGGTAGGACTTCTTCATTCCCTATTTTTTCAAATAGTTTATATAACATTGGGGCTAATTGTTCTTTAAATGTTCAGTAGAATTCACATGTAAATCCATCTGGCCCTGGGGATTTTTTCCTGGGGAGTTGATTAATAGCTTGTTCTATTTCTTTTTCTGAAATGGGACTATTTAAGCAATTTACTTCCTCCTCTGTTAATCTGGGAAGCCTATGTTTTTGGAGGAAGTCCTCCATTTCACTTAGGTTATCAAATTTATTGGCATAAAGTTGGGCAAAGTAACTCCTTATTATTGCTCTAATTTCCCTTCATTGGTGGAAAGTTCCCCCTTTTCATTTCATTAATCTAACAGGCACGGGTCCTACTGTTTTCCTCCCTCACACATGAATGCTCCAAGGCATTCGGCGTCAGAGACGGAGAAAGGCACAGGCATTTATTAAGTGCCTACTGTGTACCAGACACTGTACTAAATGCTATACAATTATTATCTCATTTGATCCGCAGGGGGTGCTATTATTATGCCCATTTTGCAGCAGAAGAAAATGAAGTAGATAGAAGTGATGTAGAGTCAAACATTGGTCTGAGGCTAGATTTGAACTCGGGTTTCCTGGACGCTGGGTCCAGCCCCCTGCCTCCTGTACCACCAGCTCGTCTTGTTTCTCAGTCCTGCTCTGCTGTAAGCTTCATGAGAGGGGCAGCCAGGTGGCACAGTGGATAGAGCACCAGCCCTGAATTCAGGAGGACCCAAGTTCAAATCAGGTCTCAGACACTTAACACTTCCTAGCTGTGTGACCCTGGGCAAGTCACTTAACCCCAGCCTGGGGGGGGGGGGGGGAGAAAGCTTCATGAGAGAAGAGCTGTCTTCTTGCCGGTCCTCCCTACTCAGTGCTCTGCAGCCAGGAGGTAGTTAATGAATGTCTGGGAATGCAGCTGTTCAAGTGGACACTGTCCTCCCTTCCCGGCTTCCCAGTCACGCTCAGGTTCCTTCACTGAAGCATTATGGGAGGCAAAGCACCTGCAGGTTGTGGAAGATTCTCAAGTAGCAGGAGCAAGGAAGGAGACTAGCACCAAGGGGCAGAGGAAGAACCTCCTGAGAATTTTCTGCTGCTTGTAACATCCTCAGAGGCTCAGAGGGGAGAGCAAACACCTCTGGCTGCTTAAAACCCCTGGCATTTCACAGGGGGAAGGGTGGCAGTGGGCATTGGCGCTTGTTTGGGTTTCTCTGGGTAGCGCTGGGAAGCCTCAGGGCTGCTCGGAGTGGGGCCAGCTGTCAGATTCCCCTTCAGGGACTCCACTTTACCTGGACCATCTGAGAGCTGTCCTGGAATTCTTCTCCCAGTCTTTCCTCTTACTGACAGCCCCAGACAGCAGCTGCTTTATCCCCTCAAGGCTCTCAGACTGTCCCTCAGGACAAGGAAGTGGCTTTCCCTTTTTAAAAAAAAATTATTGTTCCTTAATTACCTGTAAGCAACAATTTTTGACATTGTTTTAAAATTCTTCCCCTCCCTGTTTCCCCTCCTTCCTCCTTGAGAAGACAAACAACCTGATATAGATTATACATGTACTGTCAGCCAAAACATCATCAGATTAGCCTTGTTGCAAAAGAAAACACAGACCAAAAAAATCCAAGAATAACAAAGAACACAAAAAAGCACCCTTCAGTCTGCATTCAGACTTTGTCAGTTCTTTCTCTGAAGGTGAATAGTGTTTCTCAAAATGAGTCCTTCAGAATTGTCTTGGGTCATTGTACTGCTGAGAATAGCTAAGTCACTCACAGCTGATCATCGTACAATGTTTCTATTACTGTGTACAATGTTCAGGGGAGTGATTGACTAATAGAATTTATGAGCCTCTACAACGTGTTTAATAAGTAGTTAGTTGTCACAGGGGATAAAGTGCTGGGCCTGAAGTCAGGATGATCTGAGTTCAGATGCGATCTTGGAAACTCAGTAGCTGGGTGACCCTGGGCAAGTCCCTTAACCTTGTTTGGCTCAGTTTCCTCATCTGTCAAATGAGCTGGAAGAGGAAATGGCGAAGTCCTACGGTATCTCTGCCAAAATACCCCAGATGGGATCGAGAAGAGTTGGTCATGACTGAAGCAATTCAACAGAAACCAATGTGCTCTTCTCTATGATTATCCATTGGTGTTAATTAGCCAGCCAGATTTAATTATTCTTTAGAAATGGGTATTTATCATAGCGGTATAAGTAGTAGAAAATAACCCCCAGAAGAGACGGTAGGCATACTCTCCCACAGCCAGGAAAGTGGCTCAAACTTAGTATACCTGTGGCAAAGGTCACTGACTACTGTAGAAGTCCTTTTGCCAGATGTTCTCCTTGGGTATGATGGAGCCTTGGGGCTGGGCTCCTAATGGAGCCTGGAAATTGCCTTTCTTCATCGTGTCTGGTCTGCTCTTCCTCCACAGACACTGCTAGAATGCTACTAGGAAGTCCCAAATCCTCAGGAACTGCACTAATTCCCAGGCCCAGGCCAGCCCGAACGGGGCAGGGGTGCAGATGGAGGCCAGGACTCTTCTCCTCTTGCTAGCAGATGGCCAATCCTGGGCTCCAGACCAACTCACTAGCTTCACACCACCCCCTTAGGGCAGTGGTCCTCAAACTTTTAAAATAGGGGGCCAGTTCCCTGTCCCTCAGACTGTGGGAGGGCCGGACTATAGTAAAAACAAAAGCTCACACTCTGTCTCCGCCCCTCAGCTCATTTGCCATAACCTGGCAGGAGCATAAATGTCCTCAGCGGGCTGTAGTTTGAGAACTCCTGCCTTAGGGAGTGATTAAGTCTTCTGCCCAAGAACATGCTTCCTGTGCTATGTCAATCCAGTTACTCAGTGGCTTTCAAGAATATCCACATTTATAAAAGACGTTTTCTGAACTTAGTCTCACTCAGCTAAAAGGTGCTCTTACCTGGTGAAAGTACCATCTGAGACTCTTGCCATTTACTTTAAGTGAAATAAAGGGACTTGCCTGGGAGACTCAGTTGGACTACCCTCCCCACCTAAGAGAGGAAACGAGTTTTCCTAAACAAAGCCTTTACAGTCTTTGAACTCTTTTTTTGGGAATTGCTTAGGGAAAATGCAACTTTTCTCAAAGAGATCACACTTTATTTCTTATTTATTCTAAATTAGCCCAATGCCTTCCTATGATGATAACACAATAACTAGAAAATGTGCTTGTTTTTGTCAGCCTGAGATAGGATTTCAAAGCTCTGGTTGCTCCTTCTGCTCTGGCATGGGTGACTAAGTAATGTTGTAATGTTGAGGGGAAGAGAGAGAGAGAGAGAGAGAGAGAGAGAGAGAGAGAGAGAGAGAGAGAGAGAGAGAGAGAGAGAGAGAGAGAGAGAGAGAGAGAGAGAGAGAAAGATAGAGAGACAAAGAGAAAGAGAGAATTACACACACACAGATTTTCAGCCTCATGAATTTGAAAAGGTGGGAATGTCTAATTTCTCCAATAGAGCTAATGAGCAGCAGGAAACGTAACTATAGTAACTACTCATATTCTTTGACTATTTATCAATTGGGGAATGATTTGTATTCTTAGAAATTTGAGTTGGTTCTCTACATAATTTAGAAATGAGGCCTTTATCAGAAACACAGGCTGGTAAAATTGTTTCCCATCTTTTTCCTTCCCTTCTAATCTTGGTTGCATTGACTTTGTTTATGCAAAATCTTTTAAATTTAATGTAATCAAAATTATCCATCTTGCATTTCATAATGTTCTCTTTTAGTCACAAATTCCTTTTCCCAAAGATCTGGCAGGTAAACTATCCCTTTCTCTCTTAATTTGCTTATAGTATCACTCTTTATGATTAAATCATATTCCCATTTTGACCTTATCTTGGTGTGAGATGTTGATCAATGCTTAGTTTCTGCCATGCTGTTTTCCTGGGAAGCCCCTCTTGATCCCGTTAGTAGTTAATGCTTTACTCCCATTCAAATGATTATTCACTTATTAATTTTCATGTTGTTCCCCTCTTAGGAGAATATGAGCTTCTCCTCCTCCTTCGACAGAACAAGAAAATGTTTTATTGTTTCCCTAGTGTCTTGCATATAGCAGGCACTTAATAAATGCGTGTCGGTCTAGATTATATAATATGTATTGCATATGTCCATTAATTGATAGCCAGCCATGAAAGAGAAAACACTTGTTTGTGATCATTTGTGTGTTTTAGTAACTAGAAAGAAACCATGATTGTAAATGCAAGCCTTAAAAATAATTTCCCATGATTCATCAGTTCAATTCAACAGGTATTTTTTGGTTGCCTGCTATAATCAAGACTTGGAGACCTTGGATGGCTTATTGTGTTTTGGAGGTAACTCGCTCTCCTAAGTCAGGGGAAGGAAGTACAATAGATATGGTTAACACATGGAGGTGTTTGACAGAGTGAGAACACTTGTGTATTGTTGGATGAACAAGAGGTATAGAATTGTTACGGTAATGGAAAATTACTTAAGGGATTGAGTGGGGGTCAAGTGTGTGTTCCCAGGGCCTCAGGTGGCCTCCTAGGAGCTCCTCTGGGAGCTGTTCCAGGAGAATTGTGATGTTGTGTATGGGAAGCACCATGGAGAGGCAGGCATGTGTGTGTGTGTGTGTGTGTGTGTGTGTGTGTGTGTGTGTGTGTGTTTGAGAGAGAGAGACAGAGACAGAGACAGAGAGAGACAGAGAGAAAGAAAGGGAGACAGAGATTCAGAGATAGAGAGAGAGAGATCAGGTCAGCTGGTCTGAATGGGCTGCCGAGAAGGCTCTGGACACATTCTGCAAGAACCCTCAGCTTCAGCTACAGTCTCTCGGCCCCATTTGCTCCTGGAGATTTTGTGCTCCTTTAGCTCCTGCATCTCTGGTGAAAGGTGCAGAGTTTCTAATCTTGGAAGAGAGAGTCACCGGCCTCTGGGAGTCAGAATCCAGCTGGGTTTTGTAGCCTGCACAGCCCCGATGCCCCAGGGAGCACAGAGTGATCATCTGGGAATGACCCAGGGGACTCAGCCTAGCAGAAAGTGGCAGATGGGCTGCCTTTGGACATGAGCTCATTGGGACTAATATAAGGTGTCAGGAAAGTTGTGAGCAGGCGAGACCAAGGTGGGAGATGTAGGGGGGGCCGTTTCCCTGAGGGGTCGGGGGAAATATCTGTACTCTGAAGTAGACATTCCCCTATAGAAGCTACTCAATGTGAAGTGGTTGGATGGAATTGAGACCCTAATATGGAGTAAGGTAGCTGGTGGGGGCTTAATCAGTGCTATTAGCCGGGCTGCCCCACAAATCCTGCAGGGAACCCTCGAACCTTTAGAAGAAGATACCTGATCCTGTGAGAGGTCGACCAGAGTCAAAGACATAATTATAAAGAACCTGATTGAGGCCTTTGCCTTTAAATTTGCATCAAGACCAATTCTTCCTTCAGATGTCTCTGAGAAGATTAAAAAATGGATTCCACAGTAACCAATGGATCCACTGAGAAGAAACAGATTGGGTCCCTAATGACAGTGAGCCTCCCGTGCCCATCCAGGTCAGTCTGGGAACATTGACTGGGACCGTCTCTCGGGCTTTGTGTGCCATGGCTCTCTTAGCACCCGGGCAAGGCCAGCATTTAGAGCCTTGGTGTCTTTCTGATAAAGAGAGAAAGACTGGTTGGGACCTGGCCCTCCCTGCAACCTCAGCAATCAGCTCTTCCGGGTGGCTCCTGGAGCTCCTGGCTCTGTCAGCGTGCAGGCAGACTTGAGGGCCACCACGCTTTCCAGGATGCAGATCCAGGTCCAGATTGTAGCCCGTTATCCTGGAAGCTCCTATCTCTGGGTGGTCTCTCTGGGCATCCTTTCCCTGCTCTGTCTTGAGCACCTATCCTCTTCCATGCACAGCATCCTGGGAATTAGTTTTTTCCTCCTTGCACTACCATTTCTGCTATGCTGGTAAAGCAAAAGTCAATAGAATTGTGGAATATTAGAGCTTGCAGAAATCTAAGAAATTATCTAGTCCAGTCCCTTGATTTTTCAGACGAGAAAACAGGTTCTAGAGAACCTGTTGAGGGTTAGGTGCCCAGGAAGGGAGGGCAGAGCCAGGTGTTCTGACTCCTGACATGGCGCTCTTCTCCTTCGCCTTTCCCTTTGCCCACAGGGAATCTCCTCTTCCCTCTGGGGGCTGCTGACTTTCCTGGCTAGGATACAGAAGCCATTGGGTTTTCCAAATGTCTCCGCCATTTATTCTGACACGCAGTGCTGGTTGCTTCTGCATCTCCTTGTGTGGCAGTTCCCCAGCAGAGGGCCGACGAGGGAAAGGTGGACGTGGCGCTGTCTGCTGTTAGTCTGGGAGGGAACTCTTGTAAGGAGGTGTGAAGAGTCCGAGCAAGGTGTGTGAATGCAGGGGCAAGAGGTGGGGACTGCCCTTTGTCCCAGGGGAGTCCCCGGGTGGGTGCTGACCCCGGCTCTGTGTTGGGAACTAGTCTCCCAAAGCCATCTGGCTTAATGCATTTAGATGAGCCAATTAGAAAGGGAAATGCGTGCCATCCTGGAATCATCAAGTCCTGGGCTGCTATTTTCTCATCTTCAAGCCAAATCCCATCTCACGTTCTCCGGGTTCTGGGTGGTTTCTTTAGCTGGATTGCTATTTTCCGCACAGTGTCTCCTGTAGCGTATCAGAACCTTGCTGTGCAAATTCTGTGACTGTTGTTGTTTTTCAGAATTAGAGAGTTCTGGGAGGACCCAGCTCACATCAGGCCCGTTGCTCTGCCTCTGGGGAACAGCCCTTCATTACAGATGGGAGCTGGGGCTTCCTGCATAGTCCCCCGTGGTCAGCCTTGCAGGGAGTGCACCCTTTTGTCATTCCCCGGGCCCTCTCCTTGAGGCGTTTCCTTCCTGCGAGAGCCTACTGTCTGCTGGCACAGCCCTTGATAATCGGGTTCACATTTACATTACGGTGGGCGTTGGGCTCCTGCCCAGGTCACCTACAATGCTACCCCAAGTGAAAGGCTCTGGGGATCTGCTTCGGGGGCATCAGCCTATGGGGTGGGAGGGAGCGGCCGTTTCCCATTGGCTCTGAAGCCAGAACTGGCTGGATCTGCTCTTCTAGCACCATGTCCAAGAATAAAGGGACCATTCACTTCCAGCAGGTGATGCCGAGTGATAAGGGGAGCAGGGCTTGGGGAGAAACAAGCTTGGAGTGCTGTCAACTCTATGCAGGGAATTGTCCAAATTATTTTAAGGAGTCTTTTTTTAAAACACGGACATGTTGTAATTCCTTGTGTGTAATCCACTTGCTGAATGGGAGCAGGGAAGCAAAGGGCTTGGGCCTCTGTCTGTATTCATCAATTCATTTTGTAATTCCTTACCTCTTCAATAAGAGAATTTCAACAAGAAAAATTAGGTTTAGGGAGTAGAGTCCTGCACTTAGGAGGTCAAACTGTTGGGAGCTTGGAGCCCTGGATTCCAGGCCAGATATTGCAATGAGCTCAGCAGGGCAGCCCAGGGAAGCCCAGTTCTCACACAGGGCCAGCGACACATGAATTTAGTGGGACTAATGCAGTGTCAGAACCGTGCTAAGCCATCATCCTCCGTCCCTCCCCCTCTCAGAGAGGAGCTGCCTTAGGAGGAATTGGTCTCTATTTCTTCTTTATGTCTCTTTGAAGTAAATATATATATTTTGGGTAAAAATCGGTCTTAATATTTAAGAGGGTAAATAGATGCTTAGATCCCTCAAATTGGGAAACAGTCAGTGGGGACTCTAGCCAATGGCGGAGGTGAGTCCTCCAGGCCCTCTGGGGAGGGATGAAAAGTAGCTGAATTGGGCCTCTGGGAGGTCAGAGCAGAAGTCCCCCCCCCCCTTTTAATAAGAACTGTAAAATGTAAAAATAAGGCCGACCTCATAAGAAAAGTGCTGGATTTGGGGTCAGAAGACTTGACTTTAGTTTTGCCACCAGTTGGTTGTATGGCTGTGGCCAGGTCACTAAACCATTTTGGAGCCTCAGTATTTTCCTCTCCAAAGTGGGGAGAATAGTTCTTGTTTGGGCTACCTAATAGAGCTTCAGGACAATCAAGCACTGCGGAGTGAGAGGTATAGTGGACAGGGTGCCCTGAGCTCAGGAAGTCCCGTTTTTGACGCCAACTGCCTGTGGGCTTCTGGGAAAGATTCTTGGGTCTGTGAAAATGCAAACTATTTCAGATGTGTGATAGTGGAGGATGCTTCCATACCAGAAGTTCCACACACTAAGTCATAGGCCCGGACTGATGACAATAATGCCTATATATATATATATATATATATATATATATATGCATATGTATATGTATATGTATTGTAATATATATATTATATTATATTATATATATAATTTAAATATACATTATATTAATATATATTATAATATATAATACAATAATGCCTTTCTGTTGGCCTTGATTATAGTATTAATAATATTTTGCTTTCTTTATTGCTTTCCGGCATTTATAAATTGATGTGTCAATAACATGCTAAGAGTGAGTATCTTTTGGGTAAGAAAATGTGAAATGTTCATAGCCAAATCCTAGCATCCATGGGCCTAAAGCGGGATATACAAAGTACTTCTTAGAAATAGAGTTGTTCTAGATGCTTAACTAGAAAATTATCGCATTTTACAGTTTCTCAAACTTGGATGTAAAATATAGCTATTTTCTAAGCCCTGAGGTTTTGTGAAAGTTTACTTCCTGGTTCAAGGATTCCTATAGAAAAGAAATTTCTTTTATTTTGGAAACTTTTTCTTCTTTTATCTAAAATCATTAAACCAGAAAAGGAAAACCTGTGGGCTTTTACAGTTCTGCTTGTTGGACACACAGAAATGCAGGTTTCCTGCAAAGAAGTGAAGTTTTCTGCAAATCTCTGAAATGGAAAACATCCAGGGTGAAGACTATAGAGACTGGTGCTCTCCCGGTAATCAAGGTCTTCAGTGTTTCAAAAACTGATTTAGGATAAATAGTGGAATAGAAGTAAGTGCAAGGGATAATGTTGTAAAAAATTACCCATGCATATGTACTGTCAAAAAATGTTATAATTATAAAATAAAATTAAAATTAAAAAAAATGTAATTAGGAAATATATTACAAAGTAAATAAATATAAAATAGAGCAAAAAAAAAAAAAAAGGATAAATAGTGACATTGCCCTGGGAAGTAGATTCTGCTCCTGGACAGATACAAAAACCTTGAGCTGATAAATGTAGGATAAGCTTCAAGATATTAAAAAAGAGAGAGAAACTGAAAAAATACAGACTCCCAAGTCCATTTTGATCAAGCAGCATTATTTGCATGTCAAGCCTTGCATTATTTTCTACAGAAGAAATGCATCTTGGGCTATTCTAAAGTGACCAAAATAAAGGACAGTAGAAATTCTACTACTGCCCCAGTGTCCATTGTGGTCAGGAACATTTCTAAAGAAATTTAGAAAAAATGATCATTTTTAGATTATAACCCAGAGCACATTTAATTAGGCAAACGAAGACATCAGCGAAAGTTGGGAGAAATGCTGATGTGTTCACCACCACCTTTTACCAGTGTTATGATCACATACTTGTCATCTACCAACCTGTGATGTTCAGTTACTGGCAAAAAGATTTGCTTATGACAACATCTGATTGTCAGTACTTAAGGAAAAAAAGTGACACCTTATAATTTACCTTTTGGAGGCATTTTTATAGATATGTCACATCCATCTTACTTTTGTCATTTATATTCTACCGCCTTGTGTGACGGAAGCCCTTAGTGAAGGATTGAGTACTGGTCAACCCTCAACATAAAAATCACAGAAATAACCTTCAATGACTTTTTGAAATCTATAAACGCCCTCTCTTTGCATTTAAAGCCCTCAACACTTTGGCTCTGACCTACGTTGATAGCTTTAATTCGTCCTGCTCCTCTTCATGCACTCTCTAATCTAACCAGACTGGATTGTTTGATATTCCCCAATCTTATTCCCCATTTCCTTGCTTCTGTGTATTTGTACAGGATAGTTTCTAATACCGTTACCACGAGCCCCCATGTGATCTATTCCCCATTAGTTATTTTTTATTTTATTTTATTTTTTAAATAATTTATTAATTTTATAATTATAATTTTTTGACAGTACATATGCATGAGTAATTTCTTTTTCAACATTATCCCTTGTATTGAGTTTTCCACATTTTCCACTCCCTCCCTCGACTCCCTCCCCTCGATGACAGGCAATCCCATACATGTTACATGTGTTACAGTATAACCTAGATACAATATATGTGTGTAAATCCCATTTTCTTGTTGCCCGGTAAGAATTGGATTCCGAAGATATAAGTAACCTGGGTAGAAAGACAATAATGCAAACATTTTACAATCCTTTCCCAGTGTTCCTTCTCTGGGTGTAGCTGTTTCTGTCCATCATTGATCAACTGGAACTGAATTAGATCTTTTCTTTGTCGAAGATATCCACTTCCATCAGAATACATCCTCATACAGTATTGTTGTTTAAGTGTACAGCGATCTTCTGGTTCTATTCATTTCACTCAGCGTCAGTTGATGTAAGTCTCTCCAAGCCTCTCTGTATTCCTCCTGCTGGTCATTTCTTACAGAGCAATAATATTCCATAACATTCATATACCATAATTTACCCAACCATTCTCCAATAGATGGACATCCATTCATCTTCCAGTTTCTAGCCACTACGAAAAGAGCTGCCACAAAGATTTTGGCACGTACAGGTCCCTTTCCCTTCTTCAGTATTTCTTTGGGATATAAGCCCAGGAGTAGCACTGCTGGGTCAAAGGGCATGCACAGTTTGATAACTTTTTTCCCCATTAGTTATGAACTAGATTTAATTTGCTTTTAGAAAGGGTCTTTTGCTAAAACAAGGGTCTTTCCTGCATGGAAAGATGGTTTATGTGAGTGTGGCCACGCGTGGAGGCCCCAGATAGGAGATGGGTGACAGGAGGACACCCAGGGTGGGTGAGCATCCCTGAAAAGGCTCAGCAAGCTCTCACACTGGAGCTGCTTATCCTCCTGGATGCCCATTCACCTTAGTGGACAAAGCTTTCTGTTTGCCTTCCAGGGCAGTGTCCTGAAGCTGATTTTCTTTGGAGTGACCAATTTGGTGTCTGTCTTAACTCTCAGCTGCGGCCTAACTCTCAGGACGTTGCTGTATGATACCAAAGGGGATTCTTTTGCCCTTTTGGAGGTCACAAGGTCACCACCTTTTCAGAGACAGGGTAGGTGCTGCTGCAGGGACTGAAGCCAAATAGAAACAGAACAGGGGAACTTATTCTTCTACTTCAGTGATTTCTTTTTAGGGGTCAGGCTAAAACGTACTAAGGGCTAAAGTACTAACTGAAAAATATGATTCTGCATTGAGTTACAAAGTAGATTGGGAACTTGGACAATTAGTGGAGAAAAAAGACTAATTCGCATCTGTTGTCTGGTCATCTAGATGTTTTAATCGGATCAGATTCTTCAGAAATGTTTCTGTTCCCTGTTTGGATGGGGTCAGATGGCGGGTATATGGTGCATGAAATGAATATTTACATTCCAGGGGATTTAAGTCCTTGTATTAAATTTGTTTAAATGCAGAGGAGTGAATGGCCTCCCATTATTACATGGAGTGGAAGACTCAGCTCATTAACCAATTAGCTTTTGTTTACCTTCACAAAGGCATTTGCAAGAAGCCTTTGAGCTGAATTTTCCAGCCCTCTTGGACTCCCAAGAGTGAACTGGACCATGATATTCTTGGGCCAGATATGGTCGGTCATAGGGGTAGTAAGTACTGCTCACTTGTGCTTAGCTATTAACCTGAATGAGGGATCGTTGTTGATCTATTTGGTCACATAAGGATGTGGTTGATAGGTGGGTTGTGGAGACAGCTCAAAGTGCCCGGAACAGAAAAGCCAAGAGGGAAGAGGTTCCAGAGCAGACCTTGCCCAGGAAAGGCCCTTTCCGGAATTTGGGATCCGAGAGGGTGAGCAATCCCGATAGCAATGGTTAGCACTCATGGTCCCTCTGGATAGAAGGTGCAGTGAAAGGGAGGACCAGTCACATCACGGGATGTGCATGAACCGCATTTAATGCGCAGAATTCTGTTTCTGAATTGTTGACGTGGCAGGACCAGGGTGAAGGGGACCAGGGTACTGTGGGTAACCTTAGCATCTCCGATGTCTGACCGAGTCCTGATCTCCACACTCCCTGCTCTGGCCACCCTCAAGGCGACCGGAACGAGTTTTTCTCGTCTGCCCGTTCCTCAGTGAGAAGTCTTCGTGGCGTGGGCTGGGCATCCCGCTAACTCATCAACAGCTCTGAGACCATTGGTTATCCTCCACCTGTTTTGGACTGTGTGGAGAGATGGTTTACATGGGTGTGGCCACACATGGAGGCCCCAGCTAGGAGATGGGCGACAGGAGGAGACCGAGGTGGGTGAGCAGCCCTGAAAAGGCTTAGTGAGCTCTCACACTGGAGCTGCTTATCCTCCTGGATGTCCATTTACCTTAGTGGATCAAGCAGGGCTTAGCGGTCAGAGTCCAGAGGTGAGCTGGAGGTGGAGAGATGGTGGAGAGATTCAGGATATGGGGCGAGACAGCATGGGTACCAGGGACCTACTGAGGCGCGTCATACCTGAATCCAGCAGGTGATCTGAGAAACAGCCAATGGGTGCCGTCAGCAAGGAGAGCTTCTGCTGTGAAAGTGATCAATGGAGAAAGCGTGGTTTTAAGTGCTCGCTCCCTGCTGGCACTTCTAGGGATAAAATACAAAGGTATCCCATGAGTCAAGGATTTTGTTTCTCTTGGGATGAGGGTGCAGAAAGACCAGCAATCTGGAGATTGGGGTTGTGGGTGCAAGGGAGCGAAACCCGAGGAGCTGGGAGAACAGCCAGGAATGGCACGCTCGTGGCTGGCCTGGGCACCTTCTGAAAGGTGATGTGGGCTAGGGGTGCACCAGGAGGCGCAGCCAGGCTGAAAAGGCTGTTAGCATTTATTAAACACTCACTGTTTGCCGGGACTGTGTTCTTCCTGGGGGAGAGGTAGAAAAGCCTTGAGAAGAAAAGCTTTGTGGGTCAAACACTCAATCTAGCCTTCTGCTAAAGGCAGAGCCGAGGCCCCAGCTGGGGATGGGAGGGAGGCCAGAACGGGCTAGTTCCTGACATGGTCAGATGATGTACTGGCTTTGGTCACTCCACAAACATTAAGTGCCTTCTTCTTGCGGGTGCTACTCTCTCTTCAACTCAGAGCTCCTGAAGCCCTAGAACACTGGATTACTCAGGGGATAAGCTCCGAGGCTGGATGTGGTCATTCTCTAGGCTGCTCTGGTGGCCTGGGACAGAAACCTGTGCTTAGGAATGAAACAGAGAGGCAGGTTGAGGAATCCAGGAACTCAGGCCCAGGACTGTGCTCCTCAGACCCCTGCCCGAGCTGCCGCCACGTGCTCTATGGAGACGCTGCCAGTTTTTGCCCCTTTGGGTTAACCCTTGCTCTTTTGTGGTCTGGAAATACAAGAGAAAAACAGAGGAATGGAAAAGGACAAAGCATTTCCACAGATCACTTTTATAGTCCATGTAGTCATGTGATGGCTCCTCCAATCGGAGCGAGCCCTCCAGAGCTTCAGTCAATCAGTAATAATAACTAGCTTTCATGTCGTGCTTTAGGGTTTGCAAATGTCAGGTTTACATGGCTCAATTCATCTTCATAGCAACCTTGCGAGATGGGTCCTATTTTACAGATGAGGTGATCAAGACCAAGAGAGATTAAGTGGCTCCCCATCTTAGCTGTTCATCCAGCTGGTAAATGTCCAAGGAGGCTAGGCTGGAACTCGGGGCTTCCTAACCGTACGTCTTAATCTACATACCCCTTATATTTCCCCATCGTTTCTCATTGATCCCTTTCATAAGCAAGTGTGCTCGGCCAGCAGAGTAGCAATGCACAGTTCACCCTTGCAGGAAACCTTGCCCTTCAGACAAAGTTTAGACCCTTTCCCTGCATCTCCTAGCTTGATTGGGAGAACTGATCAGATTTTTGGGAAGGTCAGTGTACTGAGCTGCTTCCTCCGTGGGACAAGAGACCTGGGCAGTTTGCCTACAGTTGACTTACTTACCCAGGAGCCCTCGGGGGAAAGTCTCTCGGTGGGATGTCACAGGAGGCCTTTCTGGCACTCCCCTTTGTTGGTACGGAGAAGGCCCATTGTCTGACCCATTCGGATACCCGTGACAAAGTTGAGAAAAAAGTCCTTGCAGCTTTTCACACATATGGCCAGACAGGCAGCACTTGCGTTAACTAACATATGAATGTTTTGACAGTCTCATTTAACACAACCTGTCAGTTTGGCAGCATGAATCCTGTTATTCCTATGTCTTCTTTTTCTCCATTTTTTATGTTTTGACAAATGATCCTTTACTTTGCACTGTTGTAACTGTTCAGCAAAGGATTTCAAAGCGCTTTTAAATTTTTCATCGAGTAAACCTTCCAAGGGAATATAGTGTTGGGGTCCTTTTAATGCCATAGACAGATGAGATATTTATATATTGTTCCAAAACTTCAAACGAGTCACTTCCCTGACACAAAGCTTCATTTCCAGATCCAGTATTGTTTTAAGGAACTATGCTTCTCATTTTTCACCACCTTAAATTTCTTTGTGCTGATATACTCTCTTTATAGAGCCAAACTTCCTTCCTCAGGATATAGAGGTTGTTCTGAAAACCAAAGTGAATTTATCTATTTTTACTTTATGTCTGTTATTATACTATATATGTATAGTATGGTCCTATAAAAATGTAGCACTAGTTTTTTTTTAAGGGCAGGTAGGTGATGCAGTGCTTTCACCCCTGAACTGGGAACCCCCCAAACATCTTACTGAACTCAAATATGGCTCTTGGCACTTACCAGCCATGTAAACCCTGAGCAAGTCACACAACCCTGATTGTCTGAGTTCTTCATCTATAAAATGAGCTGGAGAAAGAAATGGCGAATACACCAGTATCTTTGCAAAACACAAACTAACCCAAACGGGATTGCAACTGAAGAACACGACAACAGAACTCTGGATTTGGGGTTTCTCCTGTTCCCCCTGCCATGTTTTTGTTTCACTGTATGAATTCTAGTTCCCGTGACCATCGTCACTCACTTCTCACCCTCCCTTCTAAGTGGGGATGCAGGATCCCCATTAGAAAGATAAGCACTGAGCTACCATGTAGAAAAGGCACCAAAATGATGGCTGGAGTGAGGATCTCCTTTACTCGGGCCCTTCTTTTGTGTTTCTTAGTCTGCGGGCTTCCCGAGATTCAGGAAAGATTGTCATCCTCTCCATCCCTATCTCACAGAAAGCCTCAGGCCCTTTTGTACTTGAGGAAGATTCCATTCTATACGATCTTTGGCAAATGGTCATCCAGCCTTTCCTTAAAGACCTCCGATAATGGGAAACTCATTACCTCACTTCTTCTATATTTCTTTCACCGCTGCTGTAGGCAGGACCTTCCACTAAAAACCTCTTTATTGTTAAACATGAGTGAAGACAACATATTAAGCAGCACCTGCAGAGTTTTCAGAGGAGCTTTCCTTCCTTCAGGCATGCTTCTAAGGCCAAAGCAGTTTGTCTGTACAGAAATTCTGGCCTGAGTCTGAGTCTACATCTGCTTCAGGAAAATTCCATAAATTTGGATTTTAGGTAACGAGCTGCTTCCGTCTCGAGGGTGTATACATTCTCCGACAGCACAACAATTGTCTATATCGGGTGCCTTACAGTGTTGCCTACCTGTTGGGGAGAGCTAACAAGATCATAGTATTTGGGCTTAAAGGCCGTTCAGTTTTGCTAGCATAAGAAAATATGGAACATGCTCCCGGCATTCTTATGACAGAAGAAGGGCTGCTTGCCAAAGAGATGGCACTTAAAGTATTTTTCAGGCTGTGTGTGTCGTCCCATCTGTGACTGGCACCTGTGCCCTATCATGAGTGACATCGTGCAGTTGGAGAAATGATGCTGCCATCCAAACACACACAGTGCTGTCAGCCAACAGATCCTGATTCTCTTCAAGCCCAAATCTGTAATAATCACTATTATAGATTTATAACTGATGGAGCGGGGGTAGGCGCGCTATCAGTGTTGGCCCTGTTGACCAGATGCCTCAGGCCTCTTTTGGTTCCATGACAGATGTTTAGAAAACTACCTCCTGAATTAACGCCAGACTCTAGGATAGATCATACTTCTCTAATTTGTCCAACTGCTTTATTCTAGTAGACATAACTGGTTTTACTTTATTGCTAATTTTCTACATTACGGATTATTAATGAAAGGGTCACTCATTGCTGGAATCCATACACACAAACCTCATCCATTTCTTTTTTCTGTGCCCAGGGTGATACACAAGACCAATCTTTGTATTATCCTTTCTACTCCACCTGGAGTGCAAGAGCCCTCCACCATGAGTGTTTCTTTCTTTGTCCCTGGTGCTCCCCAGAAAGTCAGTGTAGTCCCACACATCTCACTCCCGAGTAAAATTGGACCAAGCCATCCTTTAGATTGGATTTCCCTCATCTCTTCCCAGAAGCCAGCACGTTCACATCGCTCACTTTCTAGCCTGTCTTTCCTCCCACAATCCTATAAAGAAGAGAAGTTGCCAATAGTGCACTTAGGATCAAATCCCCTCTAAGGGACCTTACGCCAACTTCCTTATTAATGACTTACATGTTTTTCTCTCTTTTAAAAAAATATTCATTTTTTAAAAGAATTTTGAGTTCTAAATTCTCTCCTCTGCCACCCCTCCTCCACCCATTGGAAGGCAAGCAATATGATATCAATTATACATGTGAAGTCATGCAAAACATATTTCCATATTAAGCATTTTGGGAAAGAAAAGCAAGAAAAATAAAGTGAAAAAAGTATGCTTTAATCAGCATTTATACTTCATCAATTCTCACTGGAAGTAGATAGCATTTTTCATCGTAGGTCCTTTGGAATCCTCTTGGGTTTTGTCCAACAGTAGCTAATCGTCAATCACAATTAATCAATTAATCACCATTATAACATTGTACTTACTGTGCCCCATGGTCTACTGGTTCTTCTCACTTCACTTTGTATCAGTTCTTATAGATCTCATGTTTTTTTTTTCTTTTTTTGAAACTACTCCCTTTATCATTTCCTACATCAAAATAATATTCTATCACAATCATGTCATAGTTTGTTTAGCCATTTCCCAATTGATGGACATCTCCTTAATTTCCAATTCTTTGTCACCACAAAGAAGGTGATATAAATGCTTTTGTACATATATAGGTCCTTTTCCTTTTCCTTTGACCTCTTTGGGATACAGATCTTGTAGTGGCGCTACTGTGTCAAAAGGTATACATAGTTTTCTCACTCTTTGAGCATAGTTCTAAATTTTTTTAACCTTATTTAATATATTTATTATTTGTGAGAGATTATTCATTTTTAATTAATTTTTATAATTATAACTTTTT
Source organism: Sminthopsis crassicaudata (assembly GCF_048593235.1). Taxonomy (NCBI): domain Eukaryota; kingdom Metazoa; phylum Chordata; class Mammalia; order Dasyuromorphia; family Dasyuridae; genus Sminthopsis; species Sminthopsis crassicaudata. The sequence goes on from NC_133617.1 coordinate 15,335,131, forward strand.
TGACATTACATATGCATAGGTAATTTTTTTTAGAACATTATCCCTTGTACTCCCTTCTGTTCTGAATTTTCCCCCTCCTTCACTCCATCCCCTCCCCTAGATGGTAGGCATCCCCATACATATTAAATATCTTATAGAATATCCTAGGTACAATATATATGTGTAGAACCGAATTTTGTTGTTGTTGTTGTTGCAAAGGAAGGATTGTATTCGGAAGCTAAAAATAATCTGGGAAGAAAAACAAAAAAAAATGCTCACAGTTTACACTCATTTCCCAGTGTTCCTTCTCTGGGTGTAGCTGATTCTGTCCATCATTGATCAATTGGAATTGGATTAGCTCTTCCCTATGTTGAAGATATCCACTTCCATCAGAATACAAGCATAGTTCTAAATTGTTCTCCTAGAACGGGTGGACTAGTTCCCAACTCCACCAGCTGTGCATTAAGTGTGTTTATTTTTTCCACATTCCCTCTAGCATTTTATCATATAGCTTTTCTGTGATGTTAGCCAAATCTGATTAGCTGTGAAGTGGTACCTCAGCGTTCTTTTAATTTTCATCTCTGTAATCAGTGATGATTTAGAGCAGGGGTTCTCAAACTATGGCCCATGGGCCAGATGCAGCACTGAGGACGTTTATTTGGCCCTCCAGGTTATGGCAAATGGGCTGAGGGGCGGAGGCAGAGTGTGAGCTTGTTTTTACTATAGTCCGGCCCTCCCACAGTCTGAGGGACAGTGAACTGGCCCCCTGTTTAAAAAGCTTGAGGACCACTGATTTAGAGCATTGTAAATGTGACAATTGATCTTCCTCTGAATTGATTTTTCTTCTAAAAATTTCATATCCTTTGACCATTTGTCAATTGGGGAATGGCTCTTATTTTTATAAATTTGACTCAGTTCTCTATATTTTTGAGAAATGATACCTTCATCAAAGAATCTTGCTTTAAAAATTTCTCTCTAGAAAGGGATCCACATGTGCAAAAATGTTTTTATAGTGGCAAGAAACTGGAAACTGAGTGGATGCCCATCAGTTGGGGAATGGCTGAATAAGTTATGATATATAAATGTTATGGAATACTATTGTTCTTTAAGAAACGATCAGGCCTTAGAGAGGCCTGGAGAGACTTACATGAATTGATGCTAAGCAAAATGAGCAGAACCATCATTGTACATGACAACAAGAAGATTATATGATGATCAATTCTGATGGACGTGGCTCTCTTCAACAATGAGATGATTGATGCCAGTTCCAATGAACTTGTGACAAAGAGAGCCACCTAACCCAGAGAGAGGATTGTAAGGAACTAAATGTGGGTCATAACATAACATTCTCACTTTTTGTTGTTCACTTGCATTTTGTTTTCTTACTCATTTTCTTTCCTTTTTTATCTGATTTATCTTATGCAACAAGAGAATTGTATAAATATATTTACATATATTAGATTTAATATATATTTTAACATGTATAGCATATATTGGATTGCTTGCCATCTAGGGGTCAGGGAGGGGGGAAGCAGGAGAAAATCTGAAACACAAGATTATGCAAGAGTCAATGTTGAAAAATTATCCATGCATATGTTCTGAAAATAAAAAAATTTTTAAAAAATTTCCCTCCAGTTTCTTGCTTTCCTTTGGCTTTTGACTGCATTGGTTTTCTTTGTGTACAACCTTTTACATTTCATCAATCAAAATTATCCATTTTACTTCTTGTGATCCTTTTTCTCCTCTCTCTCTTTTTGGTTTTAAATTCTTCCCTTATCCATAGAACTGGCAGGTAAAATTTTCCAAGCTTTTCCCAGCTTCTAATCTGGGAACGGCTGGAGCCAAACAGAGCAGCTAGAGAAAGAAGAGTCAAGGCACAAACAGCAGTTTAATTTCAGAGGAGGAAACCGATACTGGCAAGTGGAAATCCTACTGAGGGGGAAGGCAGAACTTCTCTACATACAAATCACAAGTGGGCTGACTATGACATGATCACTGGTAGGTTTTGAGTTGCAGTTCCGTGAAAGCTCATGGGTGGACAACACAGGTGTTTCTGGGCCCCTGGGGGGAATTGATTGTCTCACAGCAGGGCACAGAAACAGTGGGAACATGAGCACAGTACCTGGTTTGGATCACTTGGCATTTACAAAGAATAGGGATGGTGAGCAGGTCAAGAGATGATGGATGGTTTTAAGCTGTACCAAATTGGCTCTCATGTCCTTGGAAAAGAGGGGGCATAAATCCCTCGCTGAACACCTGGTGCTGGTCAAAGCAATGCACTTTCTCAGAGGGTGAGATCATTCAGAGCGCATAGGATTGTTGTCATACCAAGCTCAGGCCCAGCCTGCTCACTGGGCTGCAGCTCTGGGAAACAGGGGGTCCCCCAAATATTCTGACGGCCTTTAATTTGCTTGTGATTGTATAATCCTTTACATCTAAATCATTTACTCATTTTGACCTTATTTTGGTATATGGTATGAAATGTTGGTCTATGTCTACTTTCTGCCAAACTGCTTTCCAGTTTTCGTCAAATGGTGAATTTTTGCCCCTAAAATTTGGATGTTGGGTTTTCTAAACACTAGATTATGCTGGTCCTTTACTGTGAATATTGTGTGCCTAATCTATTCTATTGATACACTGCTTTCTTTCTCAGCCTTTACCAGATAGTTTTGATGATTACTGCTTCCTAATATAGTTTGAAACCTAGTACTGGTAGGCTGCCTTCCTTCACATTTTCCCTCATTGATTGATTCTCTTGTTCTTCTTGACCTTTTGTTCTTCTACATTAATTTTGTTAGTTTTTATTTTCTAGCTCTTTAAAATAATTCTTTGCTAGGTTGATATGCACTGAATAAGTAAGTTAATTTAGGTAGCATTGAATGACTTCCATTAAAAAGAAAAAACAAATATTGAATGATCAAATGAAAAAACGAAAAAACGAAGGTCCAGAGAATTTAAATGAGAACTCCAGGTCATCCTCAGGTCGAAAAGCTGTGAAATGATAATTAAATTGTGAAATTATGGATTGGGACTGGCGTTGGGTGTGCTCACTGGGAAAGACCATGATGGCAATGGGAAGGAAGGCTGCAGTCACACTCTGCTAAGGCATGGAGTGTGTTTAGGGGTAAAAGGCACAGAAAGTACAGAGAAAAACAGTGAAAGAGAGATATGGAGGCCAATGGGAAGGGATGGGGTGATGGAAGAAAGCAGATAGTGTGGGAAGAGGATGGGAAGGAGGAGAAGCATAGGAAGTAACTCATGTAACCATGGGTTAGAATTGAGGGGTCTCAGCAGCAAGGACCCAGTGGAGATGGAGGAGGGCTGGGGATGGGGCAGGAATTTGAGTTCTCATTCTTATAGAGTTTTTTTGGGGGGAGACATGCTAACTTTTAATCTGTGTTCCCTGGGGTTAAATTTATTAACATATCTAGAGCATCTCAAAGCGGTCAGTAAAACTTTTTTTTTTTTTTTTTTTTTGCTGAGGCAATTGGGGTTAAGTGACTTGCCCAGGGTCACACAGCCAGGAAGTGTTAAGTGTCTGAGAACAGATTTGAACTCGGGTCCTCCTGAATTCAAGGCTGGTGCTCTATCCACTGTGCCACCTAGCTGCCCTGACACGGATATATTCACTTTAAAGTTTTACTGATGGGGGCAGCTAGGTGGCACAGTGGATAGAGCACCAGCCTTGAATTCAGGAGGACCCGAGTTCAAATCTGTTCTCAGACACTTAACACTTCCTGGCTGTGTGACCCTGGGCAAGTCACTTAAGCCCAGCCTCAGGGGAAAAAAAAAAGTGAATATATCCATGTCATTTCAAGCTTACCAGCCAGCACCATTTGGTATTCTGCTGTGCTTACTTGGGATGTCTGAAATTTATATATCACCAACCATTCCCAGAGGCAATAGGAGATATAATAAATAATAATAATATAATAATAATAATATAATAAATTCCCAGAGGCAATAGGAGATATAATAAAGATAGAACAGGCAAGGTTTGCTGATGGGCTGGAGTGCTGGGCAATGGTTTCCCAGATAGCACTAGCTCAAGAGCTGGGAGTTTGGCTGGAGCAGGACAAGCTTTGGGGCTTTCACCAAGGATCTTGGTCCTTTTCTTGATGTGGGCATTCTACCATGATCCTGAGCGGGTGGGGCAATGTGGCAAAAATAATTGTTATTGGGATGGGATAGTGTTTTTCATTTCTGTGATGTTTAGAAAGCACCTCCCCAGGAAGGGGGTGGTGGGAGTGGGAGGAAGGGACTGTCTTCCCTGAACAAATCACTAAGAGATACAAACAAATGGGGAGTTAGCTTACTCTCTGGGCACCTCCTCTTTAGGATACTAGAAAACAATTCCAAGGTCTTTAGGGACAATCAATAGGCTTTCAAATTCTGCTTAGAACTGGGATTAATGCTGCTCTCAAAGCACAATAGCTGTCAATAGTGAGAGGCCGACTCCTTGTCATTGGCATCCCTGTCACACCTTAGGGGGCCTGGCACAAATTCTCCAAAAGGAGGAAAGGTACGGATGTACTTTGCACTTCTCCCTTCTTCCTTTTGTTCTGGTTTGAATGAAACAAGTAATTATTGAGGAAAATGCCATTTTAATAGAATACAGTCTATTTAAAAGGGAAAAAAAACCCCACTCTGAATTACACAGTACTATATTCACAAATGAAGGAGTTGTAAAATGCCTTTTAGTAAGTACAGAGCTCACAAAATGTCATTTGGTGGCTGTTGAGCTGATAATGCTAAATTATAATATTTTAAACAGTGCTGGTTCAGTAATGGTCTATTTGAATAGGTTCTAATAGAGCAGGTGTATTAATCAGTAATTCTGTAAACATCCCAATTGTAATTGGGGGATTCAATTTGGGTTAAGTAAAAAAATATTTAAGGGACAAAAGAGAAAAATTAAGTGTTTTAGAGACATTAATCTTTGTATTTAAGACTCTTAAGGTAATACTGCTACACTGAGTGCTACCTGATTTAAATGGAAGCTGAAATACCTCTTGCCAGATTGCTGGAAAAAGGGAGTCACCCTCCAGAGCTCGTGTGAATGATCCAAGAGAAACAGTGAGGGTAAAGACTGAGGAATGTTTGGAGACCTTTCCTTTCTGTTGCTTTCATTAAATTTGTTTTTATTCAATCAGCCAAAATCGACGGCCATCTCCGCTCCCACTTCCCAATGAAGAAAAAACAAAACAAAACCAAACCAAAAAACTGCTGTTACAAACATAGAGTTGAGCAAAATACATTGTTCCATCAGCCATGTTTAAAAGGTAAGCACGTGCACGTATACATGTATGTATGTGTGTCCATATACAGGTATATGGCTACACACAGATATATCATGTGTGTGCGCACATGTAGACACATATGTGTGAGCAGCCTTTGCTTAGGATCCAGCCATCTCCTAATTTATCCTCTACTGAAGAGAAAATTCTTTGTTTGGGCTTTAGGAGGCAAAACTCAGGACAATGGGAATGAAAAGAAGTTTATTTTAAATGTGTCGGGATAGCGGCCCATGCAGAGCTGGTCATGGGAGAGCAGCTGGCTTCAAGGTGGCCAACTTTAGTCATGAGACAAAGACAGGGGAGGGACCCTTGCAGCTCTGTCCCCCTCACACGGTAGCCAGTCCCTGGCAATTTCCAGGTACACAGAGACAAGAAGGTGACTTGATCAAAAGTCTGAGTAATGCTTCCTTCCCCCAACACTGATGGAGAAGCAGGTATAGGAACAATGGGCCACCGAGTCAGCATCCCTTTTTCTTTTCTTTTTTTAATAGTTTTTATTTACCAGATATTTGCATGGATAATTTTACCTTTTTTTTTTAGGTATAACTTTTTTTTAATTTTTTAAAATTATTTTTTATAATTATAACATTTTCTTTGACAGTACATATTCATAGGTAATTTTTTTTTTTACAACATTATCCCTTGTACTCCCTTCTGTTCCAAATTTTTCCCCTCCTTCCCTCCACCCCCTCCCCTAGATGGCAGGCATCATGGGTAATTTTACAACGTTGACAATTGCCAAACCTTTTATTTTAATTTTTCCCCTCCCCCCCCAGATAGCAGGTCGACTAATACATGTTAAATATGTATAAATTAAATACAATATATGTATACGTGACCAAACAGTTGTTTCAGCATCCCTTTTTCCACCTCCCTCTAATTCCTTCTTCTCTCTCTTCTCTCTTTCTCTGCTGAAAGAAATATATTTCTGAACCCAAATGTGGCTGTGGGTCTGTAGTCTTCCTTCTTTTGACCAGTTTCAGATGAGAGTGAGGGTTCAAGGGTCAGCCACTCTCACCCCTTCCTCATCTGCATAAACTTTCCACACCAGATATGGATTATTTTCCTAACCTTCCTTTCCTTTTCTCTCCCTACCTCAGCTCCATGTATACCTCTTTGTTTCCCTTTCCTTTTTTTTAAAGATGATAATAGAACCAGTAAGAGGTCTTCTAATTAGACTCTTCCTGGCCTTAATGATGATGAGAGTCAGAAAGGGCATGTGTATCATCTCCCCCTATTAAAATGTAAGCAGTTTCTTCTTATGTAGTTCTTTATGCTCACTCAATTATATTTACCTTTTTATGTTTCTCTTCACTCTTGTGTTTGAACTTCAAAGTTTTTCTACAGCTCTAGTCTTTTCATCAGGAATGCTTGGAAGTCCTTTATTTCATTAAAGGTCCATTCCCCTCCTCTCCCCCTTCTTCTCCACGATTATACTCATTTTTGCTTGGTAAATTATTCTTGGTTGTAGCCTTACAATACTTTCTGGAATATTATATTGCACACCCTTTACTCCTTTGTAGTGGTGGTCACCGAATTGTGTGTGATTCTTACTACGGATCCTTGGTCCTTGATTTCTTTCTTTCTGGCTGCTTGCGATATTTTTCTCTTTGCCGGGAAACTCGGCATTTTATCTGCCATGTTCCTGGGAGTTTTCATTTTGCAGTTTCTTTCAGAGGTGACCAATGGATTCTTTCTATTTTCACTTTGCCCTCTGGTTCTAAGAGATCTGAATTTTCTAAGATTTCTTGAAATAGGATATCTAGGCTCTTTTTCTATTTCTTTCTTTGGCCACGACTTCTAGGTAGTCCAATGATTCTTAATTTTTTCCCTTATCTGTTTTCTTAGGTCAGTTGTTTTTGCTATGAGATGTTTTGTATTTTCTTTCATTTTTTCAGTCTTTTGACTTTATTTTAATAGTTCTTGCTGTATCATAGATTCATTAAGCTTCTACTTGGTCCATTTTAATTTTCAAGGAATTTTGGCTTGAACAGGGTTTTATACCTCTTGTATAAGCTATTACCTCCTTTTCCAGTTCTTTCTTCCACAGCTCTCATTTGTTTCCCTGTTTTTTTCCCCTCTAGCATTTTATGTCATTTATAAAAAACATTTTAAAAACTCTTGAAACACTCTTCATCTTCCAACGATTCTAGTTGAATTTGTGCCCAAGCTGTGTTCTTCTTTGAGGCTTTGCTTGCATATGTTTTGGAGTTTGTGTCTTTGAGTGTCCCTGGCACCATAACAGTTTTTCATGGTGAGATTCTTTTTTTGTCTGCTTGTGCTTCCAGCCACTTCCTCGCTTTAGACTATATGTCAGGGCTTTCTGGAAGCTCCTTGTAACTGCCTTCTTGGGGGATAGGGAGTGTTGGGCTATTCTATTTCAGAGGGACGGCTCAGACTGGTGACCTGCAGCCATCAATATTTTCCAAGTGCTTCCTCTTCTGGTTATTTCTTTGCAGGTTTCAGTCTGGTCTAGAGGCCGGAATACAGCCCTCTTCTGCTTTCTACTGCTGTTTGCTTCTGAACTTGTTCTTTGCTACATATACATCAAAGAACCTACAACTATTCCCTGATCTTAAGTGCTATCCCAGATACCTTCCTTTGTCTCCCATGGATCCCTGACCCAGAACTCAGTAGTGGGTTTTAAAGCTGCCAGCTGGCATCTGTGCTTGCATCCTGCATGAGACTGAATTGCCTTGGTAGTGATCTGGGACCTCCTCTTCTTCCAGTACAAAGCCCTGGTCCTCTTTTGATCTTTGGGTGCTGAAATGCTCTGTATGGCACGTCTGCGGCCAGACTCTGTCTCCATTGTCCGGGCATCTCTTTGTTTCCCTCTGCCAACTTAGGCTGGAAAAATGACTCATGATGATTAGTTCTGGTATGTTTTCTAGATCCAATTGGAAGAATTGTTTTGTTCTGGGGGTCAGGGTTGGGGGAGATCACACTGAATTTCCTGTTCTTCCACCATCCTGAAGCTTCATCTTTTCCAGACTCATATTTGGACCATTTCTGTACAAAGTTTAAAAAAAATATTTCAAAAAAGAAAAAAAAATTGATTTTTTGATCAATTGCTGTGTTCGGGTCAGCTAGGTGGCACAGTGGATAGAGCACCAGCTCTGAATTCAGGAGGATCTGAGTTCAAATCTGGTCTCAGACACTTAACACTTCCTAACTGTGTGACCCGGGGCAAGTCACTTAACCTCAGCCTCAGAGGGAAAAAAAAAAAGAAAAAAAAAGAAAATTTCACTTCCTGGCTGTGTGGCCCTGAGCAAGTCACTTAACCCCAATTGCCTCAAAAAAAATTGTTGTGTTCACTTGTGTCCAACACTGTGTCCATTTGGGGTTTTCTTGATAAAGATTCCATTTCTTCCTCCAGCTCATTTTACAGATGAAGAAACTAAGGCAAACAGGATAAAGTGCCTTGCTTAGGATCATCCAGCTGTCTGAGGTCAGATTTGAATTCAGGGAGATGAGTCTTCTTGATTCCAAGCTATGTATCATGGCGCTACATAGTCACCCAATAGTGGAAATGGGACGTCTGAGGCAGAAAGTAGGGAAGATGCTGTCCAGTGTCGATTTCCACTGCGCCTCTCTGCCTTGGAGCTGTCAGAAAGCTCTGTGTAGTCCGTCCAACCCTCGTTCCAGGAATTCTCCTCTTTTGTCTCGCTCAGCTCCGTAGCTCTCATTTCAGGGAATTCTTCTTCTTTAACTGCAAGGGGAAGATAGGAGTCATGGAAAAACACAAGGAAGCCCGTGCTGATTTGTGTCGGAATGGTGGATGTATGATTGCAGTTCTGTCTCATTGTTTAAAATGGGTTACTTTACTAGGTATTCCCTGGTCTCTGCTTTGTGCAGATTAATAATAAGAATAGGTTGGATTATTAAGAGGTCATGAGCCACAGACAGGAGCAGTTGATGGCACTTTTGAGGAGCAGTTTGGCAAGAAGAGAAGTCCGCTCTAACTTACCTGCCACACATCCTCCACAAGGCTATAGAAAACACAGGTGTCCTGTTTAGAAATCCAAGGGCAAGTCACAGTCTGGGCTGGCTGGGGAGACCTACAGAGGTCTGTGGACACTGACGATAAGTTCAGGTCTGGAGCATGCTTTGAGGAGTGTCACTGTATCAGGGACCAAGGTGAGAGCCTTAGAGTAGGGTTTGGAGGGCTGCCGCCTGGCAGCTTTGTTATTTATTCCCCAGTTCTGAGTCACAGATTTAAGAGTGACAGAGGAGGGGGTCTGCACATTTGGTCCTGGTTGTAGACCAGGAAGGAACAAATGGAGAAAGAGACATGATCCTAGGAATGGAGGAAGACTCCCAAAGCTGCAGTTCAGTCCTTCTGGATGTACTGAGTCTCCCTAGCAGGGATTAGCCAGTAGACCAAACCTGTGTGGGGAACTTGCAGACTGGTAGCAGAAGCCCCAGATCACACCATTTTGAGAGCATAGAAAGCTTTCAGGGTCATAAGCATGAGCTTTGAAGGCAGCAAAAGGACATGAAGGGACAGAAGTTCAGCCCCTGCAAAGGTATGTACAACCCTATTCTGAAATAAAGTCCAAAGTCAGGAAAGTGTGCTAGAGGAATAAACAAAACAAAACAAAACAAAAAAGAATCCCATCACAAAAAGCTGTAATAGTGACAGGGAGGAGTGCTCAGGACAAACTTAGAAGAAGAGAATGATTTAAAAACATCACTAAGACAAGCCTCAAAGATATATTCAGCTTGGACACAACCATAACAAGAATTTCTAGAAGATAAAAAGTGAGTTGGAAAAAAAAGAGCTACAAATGATTTTTAAAACCAAATGAGAGTAGTAGAGCAAAAAATGGGGAAAGAAATGAAAATTATGGGAAAAACATGAAAAGAGAATTAAGTTTGGAATAAAAAGCATAAAATCTTACCCAAGAAACAAATTAATATTGCTTTTCTAAAACCAAACTAGTGTTTGTACTTGTTCTGTTCCATTGATAGTCCGTTCTTCTTCTTCTTCCTCATGTATGATGTTCCAACTTCCATATTCATGCCTGAAATGCACCAACGTCTTACCTCCACTTCTTGGAATGCATAACTTCCTTTAAAGCTTAGTTCAAGCTCTGCCTCCTACATGAGGCTTTTCCAGATTCCCCAGCAGCTGCCAATGCTCTCCCATCTTGAAAGTACCTTGTATTTCTGTGAACAAAGTATATTTTGTATGTCAATACTTATATGGAGGCATGTGGTGGTAAATGTTTGATAAGTGGATCTCTGGGAAAAAACCAAACAAACCAGAAGGATATAAAGGACGCTTTTACATTATTAGCACTTTTCTCCATCACTTGCTCAAGTCTAGACAAACAATAATAACAACAACAAAGTAAATCAAGCTCTGATTTGGAGCATATGCCAATTTCTGAGGTTCAGATGCTTACTTTGAAATTTAAAGTCCATTTTTGTAAACTAATATGATCTAGCTCCAGCGTGCTACTGCCAAAGATGTATCCTTGATTTCCTTTAATAGAATATAAGCTGTTTGAAAGCAGGAATGGACTAATTTTGATCTTGCTGGCATAGTGCTTGATTTGTAGTTGGCACTTCATGTGTTTGTTGATTAATGGATTGTTAATAAATGTTGAAAATTTTCCCTGGTAGCTTAGACATTTAAAATTATTTTAGTTCTGCTCCTGACTCTCTGGTCTCAATGCCTTGCTCTCAAAACCTTTTCTTCTGGAAGATATCTTTTTCCCTGTTGTCTCTTCACCCTGGCAGATCCTTCTGCCTTTGCGCCTGATGGGTGAGTTTCTCCCAGTACTACCATTTAGAGGAGGTTCCAGGAATCAGCCTTAATTATTCTACTTCTGTCCTGACACATCCCCTGACTCTGGGCTTCTCTGGGCTTCTCCTTTATGCTCCTGAGGTGGACATCTCCCCCTTCTCTCTCTCTCTCTCTTTTTTTTTCCTGAGACTGTGGTTAAGTGACTTGCCCAGGGTCACACAGCTAGGAAGTGCTAAGTGTCTGAGACCAGATTTGAACTCGGGTCCTCCTGAATTCAGGCTGGTCCTCTATTCCCCCTTCTCTTTCAGCTCCCTTTTACACACGGTCTTCCCCCATTAGAATGGAAGTTCTTTGAGAACAGGTACTGGTTTTCTTTTTGCTCTTAACAGTCAATTTTCTCGTAACACATGTTTTAAAAGTAATAATTTATTCCAATTGCTAGATTAGGGAGCATCATTTGCATGTGCTTGGTTTCATCCAAGAAAACAATGAAAGAATACTGCCTAAATCCTAAACCTCCCTCCCCTCTCCTTTACTTACCACCTTATCTGAAGTCTTATAGCCATCAAGACTCTAGATTTTCTCCAGTTTTGACCCTGTGGGAACCAGGACAAGACTATGGGTACTATCACTACTTATTGTAATAGTTATGGATTTCTCAAACATTTATTTACCATGGATAAAACTGTACTGCTATATTTTATGTGTTACTGATGAAATTTTTGAATGTCATGCCCCTAATTCCATTTTCCCTATAAGCTTTGAGGATTTTATTGCCAGATTTTATCAGTGTGATGTAATATGATATAATACAAGTCAGTAAACAGCCAGAAGCCCAGTGTCACTGGATTTAAGAGTACAGGTTAGAGAGGAAGGTGTGAGAAGACTGGAAAGGTAGGAAGAAGTCAGATTGTGAGGATTTGGGACACCAAGCAGAGGACTTTGTATTTGATCCGGAGATGACAGGGAGCCACTGGAATTCATTGAGTAGTGGAGTGATGGGGTCAGGCTTGTGCTTTGGGAAGTGCACTGTGTGGCTGAGTGGAGGATGGACTGGACTGGGGAGAGACTTGAGGCAGGCAGACCTTCCCTCCTTGCAGCAGTCCAGATGGGACATGATGAAAGTGCCAGTGACACAGGGGAGAGAGAGAGAGAGAGAGAGAGAGAGAGAGAGAGAGAGAGAGAGAGAGAGAGAGAGAGAGAGACAGAGAGACAGAGAGAGAGAGAGAGAGAGAGAGAGAGAGAGAGAGAGAGACAGAGAGAGAGAGAGAGAGAGAGACAGAGAGAGACAGAGAGAGAGAGAGAGACAGAGAGAGACAGAGAGAGAGAGACAGAGAGAGACAGAGAGAGAGAGAGAAAGAAGAGAGAGAATGAGTGTGACGGGGAGGATGACATTGTCTAACTTTGGGGAAACAGCTTTTTGATGGAAAGAGAAGGCAGGAAGGCAGATATGAGGGGTTAAGAGAGTGGGAGGAAAGAAAGTGGAGGCCCTGGCTGTAGACGCCTTTTTGATGTTCGTTACAAAGGAAAAAGAGAGAAAGGATGAGAGGGAGGGGGATGAATGGATCCAGTGACCGTGTTTTCAGGCTGGGGGAGCCATGGACGTGTTTATAGCCAGGCAAAGATTGAGAATAAGTGAAGGGGGGGATGAAGAGGAAATGGAATGGGATCTCCCCAGCCAGTTAGCTATGCTAAGGAGAGAGAGTGGGAGAAGCCCTGTGATAGAGGGAAGATGAGGAAGAGCTGTTCATGGCAAAGGGCATCCATCTTGTTCTGTAAAATATGAAGTTCTCAAAGGTTTCTGCTGAGAGTGGGGGGAAGGGAAGTCATGGAAGGTTTGACATGACATGCAGTGGTACAGTGGCCAGAGTTCCCAGCCTGGAGTCAGGAAGACTCCGAGTTCAGACGTGGCCTCAGATATTGGCCGTGTAACCCTGTTTGCCTCAGTTCCCTCATCTGTCAAATGATGTGGAGAAAGAAAAAGAAACCACTCCAGTATCTTTGCCCAGAAAAGCCCACATGGGCTCGGGGAGAGTTGGGCAAGGCCGAACTAGCTTTTCAAGAAAAAGTTTACAAGAGCCTGTAGTGCTGGGGGGGGGGGGGGGGGGGGGAGGGGAGGCGTGCAGTACACAAGCTATCTTCAGATCTGCTTCAGACACTTACTGGCTGTGTGACCCTGGGCAAGTCAATCAACTCTGCCTCAGTTTCCTCAACTGTAAGATAGGAGCTAATTCCCACCATAGAGAATTCTTGTGAGGAGCAAATGAAATACCTTCAGATACTATATAAATAGTAGCTATTGTTGTTACTGTTACTAGCATCAGGAGTAGAGAAGGGACCTTTTAGGGTCGGTTTTATCTGATTCCACCCCTGAACCCCTGCATTCTTAGTCTCCACTTATTAATATAGCTTAGTTATCTACCTCCCCTCCCCCCATTTTGAAAGAGAAACATGGACCTAAGAAACCATTGGCCACTTGGATCAGTGGAGAAAGCCCATGACTTGCTGAGGCATCGAGGTGGGGGGGAGGGGAGAGTCTGCAGGTAAGGCCCAGAGAGCTTCCCGTTTTACTGAGAGTGCCAGGGCACAGACTTCCTTCCCTCAGCCTCAGTTTCCTCAGTGGTAACAGAGAGCCGCCTCCGTGGTCGCTAAAGTTCCGAAAGCTAATGGAAGAGAAGCGAGATTTAGGTGTCTCGCTGTGGCTGATGTAGATCCGGAGGCATTTAACGTGTGGCCAGAGGAGAGCTTTGTGGGAAAGTGCTGATAATAGTCCCAGCGCGCATTTCTCCAGGACTTTATTACTTGACATACAAGACTTCCTTTGCTTCTTAGATTATTTTTATTTGACAACTCAGGAAACGGAGACCGGGAGAGGTGAAGTGACTTGGTTAGGGCCACTCAACCAGCGAGTTCCTGGGGGGAGGGGGAGCCTTAAAGGCAGGTCTTCCTCGGAGGCCCTTTCTCCTTTAGTAGCCGTCTGCCGTTTGCCTGCTGGCAGAGTTCACAGATTATAGAATCCTAGCGTTTGCAACAATCCTCCTTATTAGAATAATAACACGCTTTGGACGTCCGTGGGACGCGTCCTCCCCGAGAGTCCGGCGCACTTTGCGGACAAAGCCGGTCCCCGAAGCCTGGGGGGGGCCAGACTTACCGCCGAGCTTTGCCCCCACCCCCACCCCCGCTGGCTCTATTGTGGCAGGGGAATTATCGCTTTACATGGACCCGGGCACATATTTGATTAAGTTCTTGGACTTCTGCAGAGACCCGGAGTTTGAAAGGCGTTTTTGTAAATTGAGGTAACGGGTTTTTTAACGCCAGCTGACAGTCCCACCTTTTTTTTTTTTTTTTTTTAATCTCCCCCCGCCCCCGCCCCCGCCCCCCATCCGCAGGGCAGCCCGGGAGAAGGTCCGTCCCGGCCGGGCGCCGCCTGGGAAGCTCCGCGCCTCGCGCCCGCCTCCCCCCAGCCGATGTGGTGGCACTAAGACCCAGAAGCCCTTGCTCCGCTCGCTGGAGCTGGGCAGGCTGAGCTAGCCCAGAAGGGAAGGAAGTCATTAGTGCAGACTGAGCAGGGTTCTTGCAGGATTTCCTTCCAGCTTTTCCCCACCGAGGTCCTCGGGAATTAAAAAACAAAAACAAAAACAGAGCCCGCGCAGCCCGGCTCCCCGAGGCGCTCCCCGCGCGCCCGCCCGCCCGAGCGCCCTCACCAAGTTTTGCCCTCTTGACAGGCTCGGGGGAAGTGCGGGGCATCGGGAGGCTCCGAGCCTCGGGAGGAGGAGAGAGCGCGAGCGGCGGCTCGGCTTGCAGGCGCCTCCGGGACCCTTCGCCGCATCCCCGCGAGCGCTCGGCCGGGCGGCCCGGGGCGGGCGGGCTGCGGAGCCTTCGGCCCGGGAGGTTCGGATGGCAGGAGCGCCGCCGCCTCCCCGCAGCCCAGCGCGGAGCCGCACCTCGCTCCTCCAGCCTCTCCTGTGAAGCAGAAGCCCCCTGCCCGCTGCCGGGGACCGCGGCGGCGGCGGCCGAGGAGGAGGCGGCGGCCCGGGCCGGCTCCCCCCGTAGCCTGCACCCGCGAGGACCATGCCCCCCTCGGGCCGCCGCGCCGCCCCCTGACGGGGGAGCCCCCCGGGGCTCGGGCCGCTGCCGCCCACCGGCCACGACGCCAGCCTCCGGCCCGGCCGCTCCCGCTCGCTCCCTGAGCCTGGCCGAGCACTGGGGCCGGCCGGGAGGCAGCATGCCCTGCAGTGCCGGCCGCCCGGCCCCTGCCCCGCGCCCGCAGCCAGCCCCTTAATGCCCCCCCTCCCGGCTCTACAAATATGATGAAATGGCAGCCCCGGAAGAAGGTAAGTGTTCGAGCCGCGGCCGGGGGCTGCCCCGGCGTGGCCTGGAGCTTGGGGCGCGCGGCCGGAGCGGGCCGAGGCTCCCGCTGGGCTGGGCCGGACCGAGGAGGAGGAGGCGGCGACTCCCAAGTTTGCCCCTGTTGGCCGGCCGCCCGCTCCCGGGTAGCCGCCCCGCGGGAGCCGGGCCTCGGGTAGCGGGGCGGGGGGCTGGCGGGGGGATGGGGGGGATGAGCGCCGGAGGGTCGGGGCTGGGGAGGGACGGCCGCAACTCCCCCGGGGCGGCGGGAGCTGCGGCCGCTCTGCAGGTGGGCGTCCGCAGTCCCCGCCGCCCGAAGGGGTTAATGCGGCTCGGGGCGCTTCTCCCGGGCCCCGCTGGGGGGCGAGCCGGCCCCGGACAAGCCCAAGCGGCCCAACAGATGGTGTCCCAGCCGAGCCCGAGCGCCCAGAGCCGGGGCCGGGAGAGGGGGCAATAGCGGCCGGGGTGTGTGTGAGTGTGTGTGTGTGTGTGTGTGTGTGTGTGTGTGTGTGTGTGTGTGTGTGTGTGTTGTGTTGTGTGTGCGCACGCGCGCTCTGGTGTGTGAATGTGTGTGGGGGGGTGTGTATGTGTGGGGGGGTGTGCATGAGAGTGCTCGAATGTGTGGGGAGGGCGGGGGGGGGGGTTGTGGAGGGTGTGCTCATGAGAGTGCTGGAGAGTGTGTGTGTATGTGGGGGTGTGTGTGAAAGTGCTCTGGTGTGAGTGTGTGTGTGTGTGTGTGTGTGTGTGTGTGTGTGTGTGTGTGTGTGTGTGTAAGAAAGAGAGAGAGAGGAGCTGCTCCTGATTCGTGCAGCGCGCAGTCAGCATTCCTTGGACTGCAGTGTGTGTGTGTGTGTGTGTGTGCCAATTTTTGTGCAAGGCTATGTGTGTGAGCGAGTGAGAGGCAGCGTGTAAGGGCGTGGTTTGTAAGGCATCGGTGGGGGGGAAGGGGAGGGGGCAATTTTCTTTTTGCGAGATTTTTTCCTAATATGGCTCCTTTGTTGAGAACTCGGAAAAAAATCCAGTGGTTCTATCAAATAAATTGCTATTGGTCACAGAACTAGCGTCTGTGAGGACGGGACTGGTCCCTGGCGCAGGGCGCCGGGGCCGCGGTTCCGCAAGTTGTAGCCGGCTTGGGCCCGGGCACCTTTGGGCCGACTAGCTTGTCTGAAGGTTGGGTCAGCCCGGCGGCTCTCTGCGTGGGCTGACTTTTTTTTTTCTTCATTTTTCATTTGGATTCTCCCTTTGGCTGCGCTTTGTATCGCCTAGGATTCTTCTGAGGGAGAGCGCCCCCAGCCAGCGTGCCATGTGTGCCCCCGCGTGCTGCCCCTGCCCCCTCGGCCGCTGCCTGCTGGATCCCCCTGCCAAAGGGGCTCTTTCTTTGTGGGCCCCCTGTGACCCAGCCCGCCTTAGCGTGGGGTTAGAAAGGGGGATCATTCGGGAGCGGGGAGAGGAGATCGCCCGTGCCGGGGTGGCCCATCCCGGGCCATCGGACGCCTTCCCGTTAGGGCTAATTGATGAGCTTTCCCATCCGTCCCCACATTGTCTCTGTCCCTCCTCCCGCGCTTCGGTTCTCGCACAGCGTTCAGATTTCCGTTTCCAGTGAGATCGGTTTTCCTCATTTCATTTGGGAGTCTGCTCTCCCTCCCTCTGCCCTCCCAGATGTTAGAGACCCACCTAGAAGCCAACATAAAGGGGAAGGGGCGAGGACCCGCTGCCAAATCAAGTCTCGAGAAGGGCTTTTGCCCATTTCCAAAGCCCGCCGTTCCTCCTCCTGCCCACGTCGAAGTCTGTCTTTAAAATGTCTGCAAACTGTGTATTCCTCAGTGTCTGTTTTTCCAATTTCCCCCGGTGTGCGGTGACTCCTGTGGTTCTGAGTGTGGAAGCCCCCTGGGCACTGGTTACAGAGTACTGCTTGAACCACTGAAGTATTATTCTTGGCAGTCAGGTGCATTTCTTGACTCTGGAAGATTCTGTTTTCAAGTGTCAGAATTCACTCTGCAGTATTTCCTCATTCCCAGATACCAAGATGGCTATTCCAGAAGGTTCTGTTTGTTTCTCGTGCTAACGTTCCCCTTCGATTTCTCCTCGCAATGGGAACGGCTTTAAATGGGACTCCTAATTATATTTAGGGGAATTGAAAATAACCTGAGCTAGCAAATAGTTCCTGAATATTTGCTTGACAGTTTGAGAATAATTCCTGCTGCTTCTGCATCCGAAGCTGTCTTGAAAGGGACTTAATAGTCTCCTGTGTAGCCGTCAGGGAAGGCTGATGAAAAGTCTTCCAGAGCCTGGCTTTATTTTCTTACTCTTGCCAGGGTATCTACATGATCATTACCACGACTGGGGGAGCTGACGCTTGGGCAGGGGAAGAGTCACTTGCCGTGTGTTTTCCTGAAGTGTATCATGCAAACCATTTAGACTAAAGATGGAGAGCCATACTTCATTCTGTTAGTATTGATGTAATTTTAACAAAGCTTCCAAGACCATCCACATATATAGCCTCAAGCAGCATTTATTTACAATAGGGCGGAGAATGATCGATGACAGTGGCTTGCTATCACTTTCCCTTGTCAACCATTACCAGAGCTGGCTTTTGTAAATGTTGGGCTCAGGGTAAAAGAGTGCCCATGGTCTCCAGATTTATGAGTGGAGTGTCTGATGGAGCATCTCGCTGGCTGAGGTGCATAATTGAAGAGAAATCCTCTCTCCTCCTGTCTTGTGGGAATTTTCAGCGTTAAACCAGATACCGGGATCTCGGGGTCGGCCACTGGGGTGTACAAAGTGAGTCTCAATTCCATAGGGTTACCCTGTAGACGCGCTAGTCTAACCATAGTGCCATTATGGAACTTTACTTGGG
Organism: Sminthopsis crassicaudata; assembly: GCF_048593235.1. Taxonomy (NCBI): domain Eukaryota; kingdom Metazoa; phylum Chordata; class Mammalia; order Dasyuromorphia; family Dasyuridae; genus Sminthopsis; species Sminthopsis crassicaudata. The sequence goes on from NC_133617.1 coordinate 15,353,363, forward strand.
ATTCCACCAGACGGCAAGGCCGAGAACTGTTTAGATGTCCACGATTATTCCTGTTCCCATTTATTTATTTATTTGTTTGTTTGTTTGTTTGTTTGTTTATTTTATAATTATAAAAAATTTTTGACAGTATATATGCATGAGTAATTTTTAAAATAACATTATCCCTTTTAATCATTTTTCCAAATTATCCCCTCCCTTCCTCTACTCCCTCCCCTAGATGACAGGCAATCCCATACATGTTACATGTGTTACAGTATAACCTAGATACAATATATGTGTGTAAATCCAATTTTCTTGTTGCACGTTAAATATTGGATTCTGAAGATATAAGTAACCTGGGTAGATAGACGGTAGTGCTAACAATTTACATTCACTTCCCAGAGTTCCTTCTCTGGGTGTAGTTGTTTCTGTCCATCATTGATCAAGTCTGTCCATCACTGATCAACCCATTTATTTTTATAGAGTTGCCAGAATGACTTTCTAGTATCTCTGTCTGCCTCTGCCCCTCCCCTTTTCAGAAGTCTTCATTGTGGCTCACTCTTGTCTTTATAAAAGACCCATTGATTTTGTATTTAAGATTTTATTCAAGCTGACTGGATAAAAGACCAACTGATTTTGTATTTAAGATTGTATTCAAGCTGGCTGGAGTCTATGTTATTTCATTTAAGTCCCCTTCCCAAAGCCAGCATTTCATTCCGCTGGGCTTCAATTGTTCACTGAATTCTTGCCTCCATGTGTCGGCCCTGAGGAAGAACTGGGCTGAAATCAGTCCTCAGATAATTTCCTACTTGTGTGTCTGGGCACTTCTCACTGTCTGGGCCTTGGTTTCATGATTAGTAAAATGGGGATAATGAGAGCATCTGCCTCCCTACCTGGCATAGAATGAGATAATATTTGCCAAGCTCTTTGCAAATATTAAAGTATTATTATTATTGTTGTATCTCTTCTCTCTCTAGCAATACTACTTTGTATCATTCTTCTGTGAGTTGAGATTGTAGTCTTGCTAATAGAGCATAAGCTTCTTGAGGATAGAGGCTGCCATTTTCCAGTTTTGTATCGGCAAGTAGTTGCTAAGTCCCTATTGAAGTGAATGGTGAGAATGCTATTTAACAAGATCTGTCTCATTTATCCATGAAAGCTTAGGTTATTTTTTGTTCAGTAAAATCATTTGAATTTTTTTCTTGCGTTTCCTTATTCCTTTTGGAGCTCTTCTACTTTTCTACTCCCACCCCACGTTTGTCTTGGCTTCTGTTTTCTACTTAGGTCACATATGTTGAGTTCTGCAGTGAATGAATGAGAACACCATAATGGAATGTGTACATTCTACCATGGAAGGGGATTGGTGGCTGGGGCTGGCCGGTGCTGTGCGGAAGGACGAGATGAGAGCGTGGTGATTCTTTAGTCTGGGAAGTGATAGGACTTTGGTCTCTGTTGTTACATATGGTCTAGACAGGAGGAACACAGCGGCCTTGTTTGCCAACTTGATGAGGAACACAGCATCTTTAAGGCTTAGAAGCCGATAAGTAGCAACAGCTCCCGTTTCTATAGTAATTTCAAGCTTAAACAGATTCCCCCCCCCCCCAGCTTCATGAGATAAAGTAGTACAAGGGCAATCGCTCCATTTTCACAGATAAGAAACATTGAGTCTTAGAGAAATCACGAGCTTTTCCTAGTTGTCAGTGTCAGGGCTTCTCCTTGGACGCCTGGCCTCCAAAGTGTTCTTTCCCTGTCACCACCTAGCTTCACTCACTCTCCCTTTGTTGTCCAGCACTTTCTCTTCACAGCTTGCTAAGTGATCTGTCCTTCCTCTGAACTCCTGGAGTTATTAAACGTGCCAGAGGAGCACAATGGAAGTGCCGCTGCCCCCAGAGACTACCTTCAAGCCCTTTACTCATTCATTCTCCCATGGTTTCCTGATTTATATAGAGAGAACTTCCAGGTTTATAGATTTGGTTCCTCTCTGAGTTTTAGGCATTCATCTCCAGCATTCTGGGTATTTTTTCTGCCAGCATTTCAATGTCAACTTATCCAAGACTGAACTCATCATCTTCCTTCCCAGATCTGACCTTCCTTCCAAATGTCTAATTTCTTACAATGGCAGTATCACCTTCCCAAACATCAAGGGTCCAGCACTTAGATACCACCCGTATCTAATCCGTTGCCAGGTCCTGCTTCATGGCACTTCTCTTGGTGAACCCCATCCTTTCTGTCCTGGTCCAGCTCTCATCATCTCTAACCTGGGCTTTTGTAATAGGTCCCCAAACTGATTGGCTTGCCGGCATTTTTTGACTTCCAGAATGTCTCTGTGCAGTTACAAAATAATCAGCTGAAGGAAGGCCCCAATGACTTAGCTGTTCAACCCCTCCCTCACTGGTGCCCTCTTGTCCCTGGCTCCTTAGCCTGGTTTCTGAGGCCCTTTCATAGTCTGGTTTCAGGGTCCCTTTTCAGCCTTCTTTTCTAGAGAATGAGTATTCTCTCTGGCCTTGTCCTTCCGCCTTTGAGCTCTCCATCAGGTTGGTCCCCTCATCTCAGATACATTTCTCCTTCATTTCTGTCCCTATGATGCTCAGTGTCCATGACTCCATGGAGATCTCCTTCCTTATCTTCCTCCTGCAAAGTGGTGGCTCAGGGAGAGAGCTGAGTTCAAATATGGCCACTGATACGGGACAGATGCGTCATCTTGGGCAAGCCACTTAACCTCTGTTGGCCTTCTTTCCCTTAACTGGCAAATGCGAATCATGATAGCACCTACCTTGAGGATCATTATGAATCTCAAATAAGATAATACTTAAAAAGCACTTAGCCCAGTGTCTGACAAATAGTCAGCTTTATATAAATGTTCATTCCCTCCCCCACCTTAATTTTTTATCTGTGTTCATTTATAGCTTCTTGAAGGGAAGGATTTGCCACTTTTCTTTTTTTTTTCTTTCTTTTTTTCTTTTTCTTTTTTCTTTCTTTCTTTTCTTTTTTTTTCCCCTGAGGCAATTGGGGTTTAGTGACTTACCCAGGGTCACACATCTAGGAAGTACTAAGTGTCTGAGGTTAGATTGAACTCAGGTCCTCCTGACTGGGGCTGGTGCTCTGTCCACTAGAGCCATCTAGCTGCCTTGGATTTGTCACTTTTTATCCCTGGAGTTTAGCACAGTTCCTTGCATAAACTTACTAGAAGGGGGTGGATTGAATGATGTCATCTGTCTTTTTGTGAATATTCTATTTGATCCCTTCCCTACAATAAGCTTCTGGAGATAAGAATCAATGTCTTTTACATCTTTGTATCTCTGCATCTTCTCATAGAACCTTCTCCTCATGGGTAGTTAGTAAATATTTAGCAATTGAACAAATGAAACAGTTTTACTTTATCTGTTTTATTAGCAAATGTCATTTATTCAAGAAACATTTCTCAGTGCCTGGAAAGACATTTGCCTAATGGATAGAAGACTTGGATTCAAAGCCAGCCTCAGACCCTTAGGAGGGGTGGGACCCTGGATCAACCACTTAAACACTTGGAACTAAGTTTCTTCATCATTAAAATGGTGATGATAATAGCACCTGTCTCACATAGTTATTGTGAAGATTAAATGAGATATAATTCAAATATTGAAGTTAACCAATGAATAGAAATCAGTAAACATGTATTAAATATGTGCCAGCCCTGGTCAATCCCTGTCCTCAAGGAGCTTACTGTCTAATGGGGAAGACGCCAAACAAATACATACAAAGCAAATGTTTATAGGATAAAATTATAGGATCAATATGTATGTACAAGCAACATAAAGACAGGATAAATGGGAGGCAAGGGCCTAGCATTAAGGGGAATTGGGGAAAGGCGGCTTACAGAAGGTGAAATTTTAGCTGGGATTTAAAGGATGCCAGGGAAGTTAGAAGGGCAGATAAGGAGGGAGAACATTCCATGTATAGGGGACAGCCAGTGAACATACCCAGATAATGATAATAGCTAACATTTACATAGCGCGTTACTATGTACCAGGTGCTGTGCAAAGAACTGCACAATTATTATCTCAGGAAACTGAGAAGGATCAGAAAAATTAAAGGAGAAGATAGGAGAAAGTAGTGTCAAAAAAAATCCAGAGAAAAGAACGTGATTGACAACATCAAAGGCTGCAGAGAGGTCAAGAAGGATGAGAATTGAACAAATGCTATTCGATCTGAGGGCTTGTGGATTGCTTCCTCCAGCCTGCCACCTAGATGTGGGTGGAAGGGGTAGAGCTGATCGACCTGTGGTTTTTGGTTTATCTGGGGACCCATCAGAAAGGGTCAGCACAGAAGGTCCCAGGGATGCTCTCCAGAATGGATGGCCAGTGTTAGAAATATGTATACAGAGAAGTGAATACACAGCACGGTAAATAAATAATAAGTCACTTGGACCTGGACTGTATTGCTCCATGACTTGTGTTGGTTTAGAAAATACAAATTTCAAGAAGAGCATTAGATGAATTAATGAATGTTCAATCAATAGTGGATTTGCAAAGGAAACTATGGTACGTGCTGGGATTGTGATGGTATAAACCTCACTTTTTCAATTTAACATCAGGGAAGATTTTAACAGTTTTAACAGGCATAACTCCAGTGGCCCACTTTGTGCCCCAACCTTCCTTCTTTGTACCGGACTCTTTGAGGGCAGCTCTGGATCACGGGGTTTTCTATCTCACATTTCCCATGTGAATCTAATTAAAATGCTCATCTCACAGAAACATGTTTGTTTACAATTGTGAGAAGATTTATACTCTTTTAAATCCAAGGATTAGTTTGAGATAACATTGTGTAAATAAGAGTGCAGTCAAAACCTTGAAGAAAGTTGACAGTGATTAGATCTTTTCATGGCTTATCTAATGTAATATGACTGTTCATACATAATAAAAGATCATTAATAGGAATATGTCAAATATGTTATGTTAATTATGTCATTTGAGAATCATATGATGTATTTATCTTGTTATACTTGTCACGTTAATATTATGTGAATGAGGTTCCTTAAATTACTTCTCTGACAGAGTCACATTTTAAAAGCTTGTTCGAAGGTGCTGTTGTGAGTACCACATTCTGTATGTTTGTATTTTGGAGTGTCCTATTATATTTTCCCCCAGATCTACATACACTTAAAAAGCTGTCTTTTCTTGATCGTGATCCTTTTGTTGGGGAGAAAAGTCTTTATTCCTTCGCTGGAAGTCTAAGTCCAGAACTCATTCATTCAGCAGACATTTATTAAATACATTTATGCTTAGAGAGACACAAAGATAAATAAAATAGGGTCAGTGACCTCAAGAACCAAACATTCTGGTAGATGATGGCAAGGTTGGAATCCTTTTGTTAGTTCACAAGAGTGGCCTAAGAGAACTTGGGAGGATTTTCTCCCTCTACCTCAGAAACCTGGGCCAGAATGCTGGGTGACCTCGTATTTGTAAGAATAACTCACAACACTGCAGAATCAAGTTTTGTTAAAATACGAAAAACAAAACAGATGTCCTTGAGTGAGCAACTGTTAATGCCAGAGATGTTCGTAAATTTACAGTCTCTTTCAGCCCTAAGTATTCACTCTCAGGTAGAAACCCTTTCCCACAATTACTCTCTTTGCTAGAAGTAGATTCTCATTCTTTCTATCTCTAGATTAGTGTTTGTGTCTCTGTGTCTATTTATGTCTCTCTTATTCTCTCTCTCTTTTTCTCTATCTTTCCTTCCTTTTTTCCCCACCTTCCTCACTCCCTTCCAAAATGAATCCTTTCCCTCTCACTATCAGTCTCTCTTCTCAATCCCCCTGTCGCTCATTCCCTTTGTCCCTGCCCTTTCTTGCTGCTTATTATTTCTCAGTACCACAAGCCACCCTTTATTTACTTTCTCAGACCAAGACAAGCTCCTGTAGAATTTCCAGTCTTTCAGCAAGACAACCAGCTTCCTGAATCCTCTCGTCCTGTTAGTTGCAGCTTTCTCCCACAAGGCTGTTCCTTTTCTGGGTCCTCTTTGATATTTCCTCCTTACCAGTCATATCTATTGATATTTATATATCTTTTTGGGGCAGACATAATTAATTTTCTCCAGGTATTTAAGTGGAAAAGGTAGAAGGAAGGGACAGATATCTTACTTTAATATAATAATGTGAAAGCGGCCATTCAAAATACTTAAATAACTCTATGAGCTCTTTGACCATCAATTTGGTTATTTCCTTCAGAATCGCTACAGCCCATCCATGTCTGTACCTCTTTTATAATTCTTATAAGAATAATATCAAGTGCTAGGCGATCAGGTGAAGTAGAAATCATTTTTTAGGGGAGGGGATTTGAACTAGGCAAAGGTAGGATGTCAGTGGGACATAATGGATGGAAGGTGGGTAAAGAGGAAAGGGAATTTCTTATGTAGGGACAAGAATTCAAGAGCTTAGAGTCTAGGAGTAAAGTTATAAATGGAGGGATGTCTCTCCCCCGGACCCCCTCATGGTCATGGTCGCAATAGGAGCATCTGGTCAGGTCACTTGGAGGCACCACGGTGCCCAGTGCACCGGGCTTGGAGTCAGGAAACCCCCAGTGGTCTCAGACACTTACTAGTTGTGTGCACCTGGGCAATTCACTCAGCCTCTGTCTGCCTCAGTTTCCTCAATTGTAAAATGGAAATAATTGCACCTACCTCTGGCAGCTGTTGGGAGGATCAAAGGAGATAATATTTGTAAAACTCTTAGCACAGAGCCCAGCCCCTAGTAGGTGCTTATTCTCTAGTTGAGCTGCTTACCTAGGAAAGCAGAGACAGAGAAAATTGAAGGGCTGGCTGAGGGAATGGAGACATTCTGTATACCGGAACAGACACAGAGGGGGGCACAAGAGCAGCCGAGTATCTGGGGATGCTGTATTTACCCCGGGAACAAGAGACGAGGAATAGTATGTGAGGCATCCGTGGCCTTCTGGTCTGGTCGGACTAAAGTCTGGAGCCAGAGAGGTGGAAGAGTAGAAGATATTCCTGGGAAAGCCCTTTGAAGCTAGGAGGTGATCAGTTAAGGACCTGGGTCTTTATTCCATAGGCAGTGGAAACTTTGATGTAGGGGAGGGACTGGGTCCTACCTGTTTCAAATAAAGATCAATTGGATAATTTATCTAGATATTCAGGTAACTAACTCAACATTAATAGAATATTATGTGAAATTCTTTACCCTTATTATACCAAAATTTGTTCATTGGTATAATATGAGAATAACATGATCTGGTTTTGTGTCCAAAGGTAGCTATAAAAAGAGAAAGGCCAGTTAGCGAATGCTTAGGATGTTTCAGCTAACCCATTCTTCATGGGTAATGCAGTACAGTCATCAGGTGATAAGGGTTCTGGTTCTATTTAGGTCATTCGCTGTCTCTTCCTTCTGAGAGAATGTGGGCAAATCCCTGTCCCTGGGTCTTTGTTTCCTTATCAGCAAATTGAGTGTATTGGTATTAACCTAGATGACCTTCTTATGCCTCTCTTCCAGCTCTAAAATTCTATAATTCCTTGGAAATGTTTGGGAAAAACGATCTGGAAAAAATGCTTTCTAAGGCCTTTATTAAATCTAGAGATCTTCATGGATACATTTCATGGGAAATAAAGGAAGTATAGGATCATCAGATAAACAATGCCAAAACAAGAAATGGCGGAGCTGAGATAAGTCAGTCTCCAGAAGGGTTCCATCAACCCCTTGTATTTTGCTGGGCTGCCATAAGGAGCATGTGCTAAAGAAAATCTTTCTGCAATAAGAGAAAACATGAAATCACTGGCTGGCCCCGTCAGCTTCAGCTCCCATGGTGAATTTATTAAATCATTAATAACAATGTATGGCTCAGCTTTAAGACTGCTTTTATTGATGTGCTAAAACCATGTCCTTTTATTGAAAGCAGTAAAAATTGTATCACTTCACTGACATTTGTAGGATTTATATGAGACTTTAGTCTTGAACCTTCTTGTCAGTTCCCCTCTTGAAGTTTTTCTAGCTAAGAATATCTTTGTCCCACTTGACTCAGTTACTTTGTAATTTTTTTTCTTTTTGATTTCACATAAACCTCTGAAGAAGTAGGGGACTTTGGCAGTGACTGTACTCTCTCTGGATTACACTACCCTGGAAGCACCAAAAACTTGTAGACTCCCAGAACTATCTCTGAAAATAGCAGCATGAAAACGCCTGAAGCTTAGCATAGTGCTTCCTCACCCCAAGGTAATCAGAACTCAGCTTTCACATAAAATTCAAAGTCAAGATCCAGACTGAAAAAATGAGTAAATAATGCAAAAAAGAATTTAATCATAAAAGCTACTGTGCTGGCAGGGAAGGCCAAGAAATAAATTCGGAAGAAGACAACAAAGTGAAAAGTCTCAAAGAAAAATGCTGATTGGATCCAAGCTTAGTAGGAATTTCTGAAAGAGTTAAAGAAAGAAATGAAGGTAGAGAAAAAATTAGGGAAAGAAATGAGTGATGCAAGAAAATTATGAAAAAAGAATTAAAAGTTTGGCAAAAGAGCCCCCCTCCCCCCTCCAAATACTGAAGAAAGTAACATCTTTAAAAACCTGAATTGGCCTAATGGTAAAAGAAGTATAACAATTCACTGAAGAAAGGAACTCCTGAAAAGCAGAATAGCTTAAAGAATTAAATATATTTATATGGAAAATGAATTACAAAAAAACTACTAAAGAAAAAAATTTTCTAAAAAGCAGAAATTTTCCAAATGGATAAAGAGCTTCAAAATATCACTGGAAAAAAGAATTCCTCAAAATTTAGAATAGGGCAAATAGAAAGGCTAATGACACCAAGAGATATCAATTAACAATAAAGCAAAATCAAAAGAAAAATAGATTGAGGAGAGGTCATTTAAGAATTATTAGACAGTCTGAAAGCCATGATCAAAGAAGGACCCTAGACATCATATTTCAATAAATTATCAAGGAAAACTGCCCCATTATCTTAGGGTAAAATAGAAATGGAAAAAATCTAGTGAACATTTCCTGAAGGAGATCCCAAAATGGAAGTTCCCAGTTATAGGACAGTGTCAAGACAACTGATGATGACTTGAGCTCCAGTAGATGGCCGTGGCCTTTTTGGTGACTGACCAAACTCTTAAACGCTCTACAGTAGCACTCACTTATCTGTTTTCATGGCGATTAGGACAAATTGTTCTCATCTGCCCATTATGCCAGGGGAAGTCTTCACGAGCTTGGGGTAGACACCTCCTATCTTACCGTAGGGTTTGAGATCCCTTGGGATGTACTAACCCAAATCTATAAAATTATTCCCCAATCGATAAATGGTCAAAGAAAGTGAACAAGTAGTTTTCAGAAGAAGAAATTCAAGCTACCTAGAGTCATATAAAATGCTCCAAATCACTATTGATTAGAGAAATGCAAATTAAAACAACTCTGAGGTACTATCTCACACCTATTAGAAATGACAAATGCTAAAGGGGATGAGAGAAAAATAGGTACACTAATAAACTGCTGGTGGAGTTAATTGGTCAAGCCATTCTGTAAAACAGCTTTCTCAAAGGATTATAAAACTCTGTATATCCTGTGACCCAACACTGCTACTACGTGTGTATCCCAAAGGGCTCAAAGAAAAGGGAAGAGGCCTATGGGTACAAAAGTATTTAGAGCAGCTCTTTTTGTGATGACAAAGAACTGGCGATTTTCAACCCCGGGAGGGCTGAACAAGTTGTGATCTGTGATTGGGATGAAGTACTCTTGTACTGTAGGAAATGATTGGGGATGCCTTCATAAAAACCTAAGAACTATGCGAACTGATGCAAAATGAAATGAGACATATTGGGAGATGATTGTGCACAGTAATGACAGTGCTAAAATGATGGGCAACTGTGTCTAGGGGAGGGGGTGGAGCGAAGGAGGGGAAAAATCGGAGTAGAAGGGAGTACAAGGGATAATGTTGTAAAAAATTACCTATGCATATGTACTGTCAAAAAATGTTATAATTATAAAGTTAATTTAAGAAATTAAAAAAAAATGATGGGCAACTGTGAAAGAGTTTGCTCTTCTGATCATTACAATGATTAAAGACAGTTCCAAAGGACTCATGATCAAAAACAATGCTATCCACCTCCAGGGAGAGAACTGATTAACTCTGAGTGCAAATTGAAGTATAATTTTTCTCACTTTTTTCTAGTTTCTTTTGTTTAGTTTTGTGATATGGCTAATAAGGAAATGTGTTTTGCATGATTTGCCTTCTCCTGGGGTGGGAGAAGGTGTAGGAAGAGGGACAAAGAAACTTAAAAAAGAAAAGAATGTTATAAAATAAATAATACATTTTTAAGAGGAAAAAAGAGAAAAGAACCAGGGATTTGGTACGAATTGTCTGTGTTTTGTGTCAACAAATTTTAAAAAGTTCTTCACATGTAGACTTTCAACCACTTAGCTCTGCATTTTTTAATTTATAAGACAAAAACCAAAATTTATTTTAAAAAGCTTGTGGTGCTGAAGGGATTTCTGCTCTAGGCTGGAGTTGGGCCAGATGACTTTCAAAGTTCCTTTCAACTCTTAAGAGCCTAAGAGTCTAAGGTACATAGCTGTCACATTTTCCCAGGTGGCCATGGGGTAGAAAAAGCACAGCACTCAAAACCGGACAGCTGAGTTCTACTCCCTTCGTTGTTCCCAATGATTCCTTGTGAGACCTGGGGAAATTTAATGTCATTTAACAAGCATAGATTAAATACCTTCTGTGGGCCGGTCCCATAGTAGGCACTGATGACAGAAAGAGAAATTCGTTCCTGACTGTAGGGAATTTTCATTCCTTGGCGAGAACCCAGCCCCTTGGGCTTTGATTTCCTCTTCTAGAATGAAGGAATTGGACCCTCCATTATCTGAGGCCTGTGAGAGAGGGATACTTCCAGATTCTCACCTCAGGGACCCATGGGATGGATGTTTTAGAAACCTCTGGCTGAGAGCAGCCAAAATGCCTGAATAGCCATGAGGCCGGAGTTGCAAAAGGGACAAGCAAACCTTGCTAGCGGGGCCTCGTTCCTTCCTTCTGGAAGACGGTGACATCTGGAAGGGGATGTCTTGACTTGTAATTGAATTGGATTGAGCACAGTCACAGCCTTGCTGCCTTCTCCAGTCTTTAGAGCCAGATGTAGATCAGGACAAGTGGAGATGGCCTGGATGCAGGGGAGACCCTGGCCTTTTTAAGCTCAGGGCTTTACTAGATCCCAATTTGATTGAAGTAACGCCCAGTCACTGAGTAAGGCTTGGTAAGAAAAGAAGCAGAGATGGCCTTTTTTATCTAATCCAAAAAAATCAGTTTGGGAGGGGAAACCCTTAGGGTTTCTGGCCCAAAGTAACCATTTCCATTTCCATTCACTCTGAGCCCTCTGGGCCCAAACTACACAAAATTGGGATTGGGCTGGGACCTATACTTGGCCAGTCCATGAAAGCCAGAGTGATTAGGGTTCAAGACTAGGTCTTTAAGAAAGAAGTCTAGCCAGAATACCCCAAGAAACGATCAAAATTTATATTTCTTTGGGCAGAGCGCCTGCCGGTGTGCTTCCCTATGTGGACTGAGGAAGAGGAAGGAGTCGAGATACTCTTCATACTGCTTCCCCAGGAGAGTGCAGGGGTGCGTCTCCAGCATAGCCCAGGCTGCGGTGGGCACAAGCAGACCCTGCTGCCCATGCTGCCAGGGGATGATGGCTGCTCCCCAAGCTGAGATAGAAAATGCCGCCACTTTCACAATCTCACCGCCTGCCTCTTTCTCCATTCTCACACCTTGCTACCATGCCCTTTGTGGTCTGGAGGTTTCCTTCCCACGGGCCGTCTCCTGACTTGGTTTCCACCAGCCGTCTGCCATGTCCCAAATGCTCTCCCTCTTCAGCTTCCGGTCCTGGCTGCCTGTGAGAGTCTGCTCAGATGCCTTCTGCCAGAGGGGTTTCTCTCCCTGATCCCTCTGTGCCAGGCCTCCGGGGTACCTCCCGATCATCCTCTCCAGAGCTTGTTTGTGCCATTTCCCCTTAGCCCAATGCCCAGCACATAGTAGGCACTGTACAAACACCTGAGGTGAGCGTGTGCTGTTACTGGCAGGCTAAGTCCATAGAGGAGATTAGCACCTACACTAGTGAGTTAGCTACAGCTCTCTGACTCTGCCTTTGCCTTGGTCCCGGCAGCTTCTTCATTATGCGGCCCATTGACATCATGGGCCCGGTCTGAACATCTGCTTGGATCTCTCAGAGCCCAATTTCTCCGTTTTTATCCCTGTCTCCTCCCATTTGAATTGGATTTGGGCTGTCCCAAAGGTGGTGCCCATGGCGGGCCTTCTGACTCCAGAGCTGCCACGTGGGGATGTGTGGAAGGATGTAAACAGATTTAAAACACACACATACAGCACATAACATGTTCACGCATCCATACTCATGAACTTCAAGAGTTCTCTTAGATATAAAGTAGGGAACTAATTCATTTCATATAAATGGACACTGGTTGTTTTGTTTGTTTTTTCCTGAAGTAAATTAGATGATCAATGATGCTAGAAATAAAAGAAGAGCTGAAATTGTGGGAAGATTAAGGGAAGGTTAAGCAGGGTCCTGGAGTCCTTGATCCAGAGCCCAAAGTCTCTTCAGAATCTGGCCAGACCCAGCCTCTGGTTTTATTGGTGAGGAATTGGAGGACCAGAAAAATGAAGTGACTTCCTAAAATCATGGAGGCAGTGACAGGATCCCCTGTTTCATGGATGCTTGAGAGTGTGCATATTGAGCCAGAAGGAATTTGGAAGGGATGGGATCGAGAGGATGGCCCAGGGTGGCTGAGAAAGCCAAGAGGACTGTATAACATGGTGGTGTCTAAGCTGGAGGGACGGCCATTTCCCATGAGTCCTTACTCACCAAGGATTATTTCTAAGTCTCCCACAGAATGGGCAGGACAGAGGAAACAGCACTCCTGCCTCTTTGTCAGATGCCTTGTTAACACTTTTGGTGAAAAGAGATTGGGCAGAGTCCATGGGACCTAGCCACGACAGAGGGGTTCCCCTTCTCCAGGGCCCCCTTACACATACGGTAACACCTCATTTATCTGTCATTTTCAGAGTATGATTTGCTCCAAGTCAAATCCCCAGATAACTTAGCAATTGTGTCGGAGCCTTTTCCAAGAAGGTAGTGCAGGGTCCATGGCTCGATTTTTCTTGATGGCTCAGGGTCATCATTATGAATATCTGCCATTCCTCTTCTAGGCTTGTTTTCAGGGGCCACTGATGTGTGGAGGCCTGTTTGTCTGCCTGTACACCAAATAGCACCAGATTGTTTTGATTAGAACATTTCTGTACCTACTTTTTATAATTTTTATGATATATTCCTATGTATCTTTATAATTAAATCTAAATCTGATTTTTGATTGGTATCAGAGGGCCTACACCTCTCTTTAGTAATTATTTTTTCTGTTCTTTTTCTTTTACTATTATTTGGTCTTGGAAAACTGACAAGTTTATAAATTTCCCATAAATAAGAGTAAGTAAATGTTGAAGATGAACATGGAAGCCATGATGGTGAACAAAGACCTGAATTTTAGTCAACGTGCTTTGTGTCACGACTTTTGGCAGAAGCTCAGAGACTTTGGTCTGTTTGAGTCTTTATTAGTTTTTTTGGATGAGTGAAATTAATGCCTATAGAGTTGAATCCTGGCAGTCTTTGAGCTTATTTGACCATGGAGAATAAACATATAAATGAGAGATTTAAGATGTAACAAATAATCATAGCTGCTGGCGCATACACACACACACACACATATAAAATAAGTAAATCTAAAAGTAAATGCACAAAAATGTATATGTATGTGCAACTTTGTGTGTATAAACATCCCTCTAGTTATACTACTTCCCCTTCTGAGGCCCCTCCCAGCATTAAGATCCCATATTCTAAAGCCCCTCTCAACTGTGACATTTTCTGTTTAAAAGTCCATTCTGGCTCTGACATTCTATGTTCTATGGTTATTCTTGGCACTGAAACTCTGTGTTCTAAGCTCCTTTCCAGCTGTAACAAATCCATAAACCCATAATTTTAAGGTCTCCTTAACTCTAACATTCCATTATTTTTCTGCCATTTTACATTTCTACTGACCTAGCAAACTTGAGAGGATTAATAGACACAGAGTCTGCACCTCTCACTGTGACTGATTTTTAAATAGTAATATAAAAACTCTCTCCTCTCTCTCTCTCTCTCTCTCTCTCTCTCTCTCTCTCTCTCTCTCTCTCTCTCTCTCTCTCTCTCTCTCTCTCTCTCTCTCTCTCTCTCTCTCTCTCTCCTCTTTCTCTCTTAAAAAGAGCCAAGATTTTTTCCAGTTTGAGAGTTTTAAAGAGATATTCTTCCTGAGAATTAGATATAGTTGTATTATTTCAATAACTGTAAATTGTTGTGCTAAGAAATTCTGCCAGTTCTCCCCAAAGATTGAGACCTTTTCATTGATGATGCTAAGAATACCAGTTATTTGTTTACCTAAGAAGAGTGAAGGGACCACTGACTTTCCAGGTTTTTGATGACCATAATATTAGACCAGTTAGGGACTGAGATTCTTCCAATGTTAGCCACTTCATCCAAGAGCTTCATTTCTTCTGTTCTAAGTTTTCTTAAAGTCTTATCCTGTTTTTTCTTTCCTCCCTCCTTCCCTCCCTCCTTCCTTTCCTTCCTTCCTTCCTTCCTTCCTTTCCTTCCTTCCTTCCTTCCTTCCTTCCTTCCTTCCTTCCTTCCTTCCTTCCTTCCTTCCTTCCTTCCTTCCTTCCTTCCTTCCTTCCTTCCTTCCTTCCTTCCTTCCTTCCTTCCTTCCTTCCTTCCTTCCTTCCTTCCTTCCTTCCTGTTCTTTCAGTTCTTCCTAGGTTTCTCTAAATCATCTATTCTCTAAAATCATCCCCTTTATCATTTCTTGGGGCACAAGACTATCATATTCTATCACATTGATACACCAAAGTTGTTTAACCATTCCCTAATTGATGAGCATTACCTCAGTTTCTATTCTTTACCACCATAAAAAAGATCTATTAATATTTTTGCATGTGTGTCTCCTTTTCTTCTTTCTTTAAGATATGGACCCAATAGTGGCTTTAGTGGGTCAAAGAATATGTACAATTTATTAGTTTTGGGGGGCATAGTTCCAAATTGCTTTCAGAAAAGTTAGATCCGTTCACAGCTTCATCACCAGTGTGAACATACCTATCTTTAAGCTTTTGTCATCCTCCTTTTTTGTAAACTTTGCCAACCTGATGAGTTTGGGG
The DNA here is from genome assembly GCF_048593235.1 of Sminthopsis crassicaudata. NCBI lineage: Eukaryota > Metazoa > Chordata > Mammalia > Dasyuromorphia > Dasyuridae > Sminthopsis > Sminthopsis crassicaudata. The sequence goes on from NC_133617.1 coordinate 15,368,571, forward strand.
TAGAACGTCCAAGTTTCTTAGATTTGCTTTTCTCTACTTATTAGTGATTTTGAACATTTTTTTCACATGGCTTTTGATAGCTTGGATTTCTTCTTCTGGAGAGATTGAAGATTAATAAAGAGAGGAGATGCTAGTAGCAGCAATCTCCTGCAGAAGACAAGAAGGATATTCTGGGGAGCTGGTGAAAAAAAAGAGGTTTGGAACAGCTTTTGAGGGACCTTAGTGGAAGTCCATGACTTTATACCTAAGCCACAGGATCTGAGGTGCTTGTTGTGAGGTGGGCAGCATCCTTCTTTAGCATGACCCTGGAATTGTGGCTGCTTATGTTTATCAGAGCTCTTCTGGTAACATTTCTTATCACCTTGTAACAGTTCATACAAGTCTCTCTTCTTTGAAAGTTTCCCCCCTCAATTTCTTACAATATAATAGTATTCCATTATATATGGGTACCACAATTTGTTCATCTGTTCCCTAATGATAGGTGCCCTCTTGGGTTGTTGGTCACCACAAAAGAATTGCTTTTTTTTTTTTTTTTTTTTTTTTTTTTTACAAAACATATACATGGGTAATTTTTCAACATTGACCCTTGCAAATCTTTCCCTCCACCCCCTCCCCTAGATGGCAGGTAGACCAATACATGTTACACATGTTAAAGTATATGTTAAATCCAGTATATGTATACATATCTATACAGTTATCTTGCTGCACAAGAAAAATTGGATCTACAAAAAAAGAAAAGAACCTGAGAAGGAAAACAAAAATGCAAACAAAACAGCAACAAAAAGAGTGGAAATGCTATGTTATGGTCCAAACTCATTTCCCATAGTCTCTCTCTGGGTTTAGTTGATTCTCTTCATTACTGAACAATTGGAACTGGAAAAGAACTGCTTCTTAATAGAGACCATGGATCAATGTGTATAATATAAAATGCATTCCTAGATGTGACCATATAGAATATCTTTTTCCTTTATTGTGCTTATGTGATAGTGAGATTCTTTCTTTTCTTTCTTTAGTTTCTTTCTCTCTCTTCAATAACTTCATTTTGTCTTTTTATTCTGTTTTCTTAAAATCTTATGCTTTGTTTTCTTTCCTCCCTCCCTCCCTCCCTCTCTTCCTTTCTTCCTTCCTTCCTTCCTTCCTCCTCTCTCCTTCCCTCCCTCCTTTCCTTCCTCCTTCCCAGCATCCTTCTTCTCTCCTTCCCTCTTTTCTTCTCTCTCCCTCTTCCCCTCTCTCTTTCTCTCCCTCTCTTCCCTCTTTTTTTTCTTTCTTCCCTCTCTTCTTCTCTCTCCCTCTCCCCCTCTCTCTTTCTCTCCCTCCCTTCCCTCTTTTTTCCTTTCTTCCCTCTTTTCTTCTCTCTCCCTCTCCCTCTCTCTTTCTCTCCCTCCCTTCCCTCTTTTTTTCCTTTCTTCCCTCTTTTCTTCTCTCTCCCTCTCCCCCTCTCTCTTTCTCTCCCTCCCTTCCCTCTTTTTTCCTTTCTTCCCTCTTTTCTTCTCTCTCCCTCTCCCTCTCTCTTTCTCTCCCTCCCTTCCCTCTTTTTTTCCTTTCTTCCCTCTATTCCTTCTTCTTTTTAGTGGATGGTGGAGGTGGGAGAGAGAAAAAAGAATGTTGCATAATTAAAGGAAAAACAGGAAAATTTAAAAGTCCAAATATATATTGAAGCAAGCAGTAAGACAAAAATCAGAGAAGGTATACAAATTAGGGTAGATGATAGAATGTGCTTTAGTAAATGGGCCTTTCAACTCTGAGATGAAATAACATCTCAGCACTGCCGAGGAAAGAGTGATCTCATTGAGAAATCACTGTTAGCGATTTCTAGGGTGAAGGAACATGTTGGGGGTCAGCTTTCCCCACATGCCCGCAGCTCTGGGAGATCTCGTGTTTGCCTTGCCGAGCTCATTCTTTGTGGCTCTCTGCTCATTTCTCCCTTCCTCATCTCTCCCTCTCCTTTTCTAAAATCTTTGTGCATATTCACAGTATCGTGCTCCAAATGTCTCTCCTTTAGTCAGGAATCACATCTCTGTGATATATGTAGTGCACATTTTTGGGGAGCCCCTACCTTTACCCCATCCTTTATAAGTCATTGACCCAAGGATGTAGCAGGATGCAAGCTTAGTCATAGCCTCCAGTGTTGTATTTGGCTTTGTATAATTGGGTTCTTTTAACCTCTGGCAACAGCTGTTGACATGTCTTTCATGAAAGCCCCAAGATGTGGCCACTGGAGCAAACTTCTCTATTGTTTCAAGCACGAGTCCATATTAGCCGTAAGGACCCCTCAAATGCTGTTTTCTTTGTTGTCTCCCAGGTGTCTCTGAGCCCTGATTGGGAGAGGCTCCCGGCCTGGGCGGAATGGAGGCGCTTTTGTGCTTGGCTTCCCGGTGCCATCTCTGTGGTCACTGCTAAGCGGGCACCGCGCCGCAATCAGTGGGAGCTCTGTAACATAATTCAGAGGGATACAATTCCTCCTGTATTTCCAAATAAAGTATTCAGAGGGAATGATATTTGCCGAAAGTGCTATAGTGGAAAATTTAGAGAGTACAAGATAATTACTCGTAATTACCGCAATTTCTGCAAGGGAAATCATCTTAATTTGTTCCTACTAAGGAATAGAATTGCTCCACTTATAGCATTTGAATCTTTTTAGGAGATTAATGTCCTGTGCCTTCATTAGTTTGAATGGACATTACAGCCTTTCAGTACATCTGAAATTACCCCTTTAATTCACTCTGTTTGAATTTCTGTTAAATGCAGTCTTCAATTTAAAAAAAAAAAAAGTCTTATTCAATAGCATGTTGAGAACTCTTGCTGGAGAGAACCCCCACCTTTGCCCTAATCAACTATTAAAGAATAGTATACTTCTAGTTAATAGAATAGGCTCACCCAAAAAAGTCATAATTCTGGATGGTGAAAAGAGTCTTTGGAACATAGGCAGAGCATTATCCTGTCATGAGACTCCCAGAAGATTTAAAAATTTAAGTTGGCCTTTAGACTTATGGGTAATTACCATGGAACAGAAGAAGGCTTGTGTCTCTGGATATTTGTATGTAGGAGGAAGCCTGATTTTCTTTTTCTTTTTGTCTATTTAATTGTTCCTGGTGGAAAAGGTGATCCCTTGTGTAGATTGGGGAATGGAGAAAACCATATAGAGATAAATAAATGTGTGTTTAGACTGAAAATAAAAATAGATTCATTGATTATTGGAACTAGAAAGTTCTTTAGAGCTTATTCATTTTAGCCTCCTTATCTTACAAAGGAAGAAATGGTGGCTTCTAGAAATGAGAAGGGGACGACAAGGTCATGTGTTAATTGGGGGCAAGCTGGGACCCAAGTCTCTTGCCTTGCAGTTCGATGCTTGTTCCATTTTACCACATTGCTGGATGGCATTCTGCCCCCTTGGCCCTTTCTCAGAACCCGCAGTCACCATCGATGCCGTCGGCTGTGTGGGGAGCACAATCTGTAATTCGTTCAGCAAACGTGAGACTGTTAGACATTTGTCCTAGAGGTAGAAAGCAGCAAGACAGGGACTGCACCACTCTAGAATATGCCCAGATCACAGCATGGGTGGGCTCCTGCCTCCTCCCCAGGGAGGGGGGCCTTCACACTACACAGACACAGACACACATCTGCACACAGAGACACACATATCACACACAAACATATCACACAACTTACGCCACACCCCCCCCCAAAGGACATACACACACACCATACACATGCCTTCTGTAGGAATAATACTAACTAGGTGCTTATCTTGTGGTGAGCATTCTGGTCCAATGCTCCCCAGGCAGAGGAGGGTTTGGGCCCAAAGGATTTGGGTTTGAATCCTGGCTTTGTGACCGATGCCCTCTGCTTGCGGCTTTGAGCCAGTCGTGCCATCTCCACACACACGTGCACCCCCTCTCTGGGAGAGATAGAAAGCAGGGGGGTAGTCCAGGAACTCAGTTAATCATTTCGTGCCCAGCCTCTCTCCTGGATTGCAGGGTGGATCTGGAGTCAGGAAGACCTGGATTCCAAGCCTGTCTCAGACACTTAACCACCAATGGGACCCCGAGTCTAATACTGAGGCTCCATGAGAGAACACACCGCGGAGAGTTGTGAGGATCACAAGTGAAAACAGGGGTGAGGTACTCTGGCAGCTTTGACCTCTGTATAGTTGTTTTTGTTCAGTCTTCTTCAGGCATGACATTTGAGGGGTTTTGTGGCAAAGACACTGGGCTGCTTCTTCATGTCCTTCTGTAGCTCATTTTACAGAAGAGGAAACTGAGACAAGCAGGATGAAATGACTTGGCCGGAGTCAGATGTGAATTCAGCTCTTCCCGACTCTTGGCTCAGTTCTCTCTGCACTCTCTCTATCCGCTGTGCTGCCCAGCTGACCCTCTCTCTTTGTCTTTCTCTCTGTGTATATATATGTATATATTATATATGTATGTATAAATGATGGCTATTATCAGTGCAAGAGGCAGCAGGTACATATAAAATTTATACAATAGAAATATAAAGTGAATCAATTTAAACATATCCAAAGTAACTAAAGACAAGGCGGCAATTATGTGGATCAGGAAATGCTGATGGTGGTTGAGCTTCCTCTCAGAGTAAGTGGAGGGATTCTGCAAAGTGACAGTAAGGAGGGAGTTGGGGGGACACAGTGCAAAGAGAAACAGTAGATGGAGTGTCATATGTGACGAGCGTAGAGAAGCCTTGGACTGGAGAGCGAGGTGAGGGAGGAGCTGCTATGTGGTCTGGCTGGAAAGATGGGTTTTTACATCCTGGGCTTTTCAAAGCTACGCTGACCTGGAGGCGACAAGAAACCCTTGGGGTTGTTCGGTGTCTCCTTGGGAAAAGATTCTTTGGCTACGTGTGGAGGATGGATCGGGCTAGAGAGAGACTTGAGGCAGGAAGAGAGGTTGCAGTGTTGTAGACGAGAAGGGACGAGTGCCCGAGCTAAAGGGGGCGCGTGTGAGCCGGAGACAAGAGGTGCACTGAAGGTAGACGTGGCAGGATTGGCAGCTGATGGAAATATATGCCGAGGAAGAGCGATGAAGAGTGCTTAGCCCGCGAGACCGCAAGAGTTCTAGTAACTTTGATGGAAATGGGAAACTTTGGAAGAGGAGAGGGTTGGGGGGGGAAGATCCAGTGTTGAACAGTTGATTTGGAAACATCCAGTTTGAAAAGTCAGATGTAAAATCAGTATTGTGGGACCGAATTTCAGTGGAGAAATCTGTTCTGGACACCCTAACAAATATGTATATATGTTTTTTTCTGTTACATCTATGCACATGTCTACCTTTATCTACCGATCTGTCTATGACTCATCTGAATAAACATGATAATTAAACCCATGGGAGGTGATTTGGTTACTGAGAGTGTAAATAGGAGAAGAGAAGACAGCCAGGATAGAACTTTGGGAAACACCCGCATTTCGGAGTCATGGTATAGATGATGAGCCAGAAAAGGAGATTGAGAAGGATTAGATAAGAGGAAAACAAAAACATGGCAAAAAGCTCAGGGGAGCAGGGAGGACCCAGGAGGAGAGGGGGGCTAATAGTTTCAAATGCAAGACAAATCAAGAAAAGTAAGCCCTGAGAAAAGACCATTAGATCTGACAATTAAGAGAATATTAGGAATGGATGCCCATAGCTGGGGAATGGCTGTACAAGTTGTGCTATAGTCATGTAATGAAATGCTATTGTTCTATAAGAAATGATGGGCAGGCAGATTTGAGAAAAGCCTGGAGAGACTTACAGGAACTGATGCTGAGTGAAGTGAGAAGAACCTAGAGAACATTGTACACGGCAACGAGAAGATTGTACAAGGGTAAATAGGATAGATTTAGCCCTTCTCAGAAATACACTGATTCAAGATAATTCCGATGACTTGGGATGGAAAATGCTGTCCACATCCAGAGAAAGAACTATAGAGATGGAATGTAGATCAAAGTATAGCAATTTCACTTTTTTTGTTTTTTTGTTTCTCGTGGTTTTCCCTTTAGTTCTGATTTTTCTTTCCCAATATGACTCATGTGGAAATATGTGTAAAATGATTGTACATGTACAGATTGCTTGCTGTCTTGGGGAGTGGGAAGGTAAGGGAGGGAGAAAAAAATTGGAACTCAAAATTTTACAAAAATAAATATTGAAAATGATATTCATGTGTAATTGGAAAGATAAAATACTGTTAAAATAAAAAAGAGATCATTGGAAATTCGTAAAAGAACCATTTTAGTTGAGTGATGAGGTCAGAAGGGCGTTTGCAAAGGCTTTGAGAAATGAGAGGAGAGGAAGTGGAGGCAGCGAGTATAGACAATGTCTTCTAGGAGTTTGGCTTAGAAAAGGTGGAGAGATGAGGGCAAGAGCTTGAGGGGCTGGCAGGGTGTAGTAAAGGTTCTGTATGGAAGGATGATTATAGATGCAATCTGCTGGAGAAGGTGGCAGAGGAGGGAGGCGAGTGCACATGCCGAGTGGTTGACTGACTCAGCAAGGAGAGGAGCATCCTTTTTGTCAGAGACGATGGGAAACGAAGGGAGAGTGTAACATGCCCTCCTGGCAGTTACAATTACTAGTCTGTCCTAGGCCCAACAGAGTACCTTTGACCACTGTGCTTAGCAGTGTGAACTCTACCCGGCTCGCCTCCTCTGAGGCCTTCAAAGATCTCTGGCCACTATTTCTTGAATCTATAGTTTAATAACCGGTAGTGCGCTCAAGAACAGCCACGTGTAATCTTAAAAGCCTTTATTATACCTACTCACATAATGCCCTGACTTGTCAGCTCCCTAGTGAACACCTGGTCTGAAGACCCACGTGTTCACTACCAAACTCCTTACCTCTCGGCTATCCATCAGCTTGGCTTGGCTAACCCAGGCTAGGGAGCCAGGTTAAAGAGAGCGACTGCTGTCTGCAATGGGTTTATAAAGGGCCTGTGAGGTCACACACACAGCCAACCAGCGAGAGAGCCGTCACCCATTATGAAGCTATCTCACTATGGCTAGGATCCCACCCACAGGGCATTCCCATACCCACAGATATTACTTCTGGGCCACTCAATCTCCTGTTGCACTGTGGCCGCCCATTTAAAGGGCCCTTACAGGAGAGTGTGGTAGGTGGTTGCTTGCTAAGGGTTTGGGAGTGAAGAGTAGAGGAGGAGGGCATTCACGCTAAATGTCCTTAGTGATTCCAGTTTTCTTGGTGAAGTAAGAGGCAAGATCCTAAGTTGAGAGAGAGGGAAGGAGGGAGAGGTTTAGGATGACTTCCATCGGGAAGAGAGGAAAATGGTAAGCCAGATAGGAGACTGAGGCATGGGAGGGTGAGCTGTTGGTATACTACAGCTGCCATAATGGGTGGAAATTTTTGATGTGTTGTGTATTTCAAAGGCTGTTGAGTGAAGAGGGAAGGGAGAATCTGGAAGCGACACCATGAGGAAGGAGTGTTTTGATTCCTTCAAACCATTGTGTGTGTGTGATAAGAAAAGGTACAGTCAGCGTAGGAGAGGATAGCTGGGATTCAGGATCCTTAGGGGAGCAAAATCTCACTCAGGAATAATTGCTAGGAGAATGAGAGAAAAAGGTCCGGGATGAAGGAAAATTTGTTATTTATGGAATGGGCATTTCAGAGGACACAGTGGAAGGGGTTGGGGGTGGAGAGGAGCATGAGTATGGTAGGACTGAGAAAGACGAGAGTGAGAGGAGGAGGAGGAGGAGGCTGGAGATGGTTTCCCCTCTAAATGTCCAGGGACTAATTAGTCCAAAGCTGGGGAGATAAATAGAAGAAGCCATAGAGGTGATAGTAGTTGGCAGATGGGTAGTCTCCGATAGTCTCACAGCCTCCAAGAGGCAAGGCAAAGGTCTTGGATCTTGGTTTGGTTTAGCTGACACCCCCTTCCATCTGTGCTGCTTCTGCTCCTGCTCTGAGGAGGGGGAGAGGGAAGGGGCCTTGATTGCTGGTTTAGCCAAGTCAAACCACGACTCCTCTGCTGCGGGATAATCGAACTGATTTGGAACTAATCATGAACAGTCACTTATTGGAAATGAGGAGCTTGGCTCAGATTTGGGCTCTCCTTCCTGACACTGGCCTGAGAAACGTTGTGGTCTTCAGTTTCTCATTTGTAAAATGAGGGAGAATCCTGCTAGCTGATTCCAAAGGGACCTTCTAGGGCTAATACACATTTAAAGGGCACTCACTGTGTGCCAGGAGCCGGGCCCATCCTGTAGTTCTGTGATCCTCAGGACCTTTTTGTCTCATAGTGGAAGATGCACGGCTGCTGGTCTCGTCTAGGGGATATTTGACATTTATTTGGCTTTTTATGTGAATAATGCCTTCTATGGGAATGTTCAATACCTGAGCCCCGGAGAGGGTAAATGACTTGCCCGGGTGATTGCAGAACTGGGCTGCCAGTCCCGGGCTCCGTCTCCAAGGCCAGATTGTGCTACACTGCCCTGTGTTGCCTTTGTTAAAGATTTAGGAAACCAGTACAATGACAAGTCACTTAACCCCAGTTGCCTCGGCAAAGAAAAAGTCAGTGCCCCATCCAACAGCCCTTGGATGCTGGGACTTGGCACTTTCTGTTGCCTGTCTGTACCCATTCTTTGCTCAAACTGCTGAGTCAGGGAAGAGCCCGGTTCCCCGAGGGAACAGAATTTGCTGGAGCAGCCCAGAACCTGGGCTGTGTTTACAGGCAACCCTGTGATTTAGGAAGCAGGAGAGGCAGATGTCAGAAGGCTGGGAGGTCACCAGTTAAGCAGGCTTGTGGTTCATTATTTACCTTTTGGCTACAAAAAAGTTCCTCTAATCCAAAAGCCCTGAGTAAATGTTTTCTGAGAGTCTCTGCAATTCCTAAACAATGAAATGTTTGCCTCTTTAGTGGTAGCAAGATTGAATGGCAAACAGCTGCCAGGAGCCATTCTCTTTTGATCTAACCCAGGCTTATGGCAGGGGGCTAACTGGAAATGAGAGAGACTAAGGGGCAGGCCCGCCATGTTCATCTTGTGGTCTGATGAGGAATTATTGGGCCCTCATCACAAAGTCAAGTTATCGGGAAAAAACCCCAAACAAAACCCTGGCGACCTCACTGGCACACGCCCTGTGCCAGCACATAATTCAGATCCTGCCTGAGAGGGGATATTACCGCAGAGCCCAGAAAGAGATTCTAGACTTTCACTTATTGAGTAATAATTGGATCAATAATTCATTGCACAACTATTAATAAAACACTTGTTATGTGCAGCGTGCTGGCCGAGGCGTTGGGCGAGATGAAGATTGATAAAGAAGTCCTCTGGGTATACAAATAATATGATACCATGACTAGTATTTTAATGCTAATACAATATTATTGTACGATAAAGACTAGGAGAGGAATAGAGAGTGCACAGGGAGCTTAGAGAGGAGCCATTCCAGGGAAGCTCCCGACAGAGTGTCTTTGGCCTGGAAAAATGAAGGGACAGAGAGCGGGGTGGGGACAGAGAAAAAAACTTCCCTTTGCTGGGAAGCAGGGCCGGTGAGCTTCTGGAAAGCTCTTTCTTTGCAGTCTCCATGTTTATTAGCTATTAGTGCCTGATGCTGTGTGACTCAGGACACATGGAGGAGATCAGGAGGGCACACATTTAGAGTAAATGACACAGCGATAAGGACCGTCTGCACAACTTGCAGCCGTATGAAATGACCTTTCAACAGGAAAGTGTTTGCCTGTCCGTCATTGTGCTTGCCGACTATGTCCATGAAAGTATTAAGTGACATGATAACGGACTACGTCCTGGACAGCCCCCGACACAATGGGACCACCAAATGCACGGCCAGCCCACTCCTCTCCCTCAAAATATTCACGCCATTTGTGCCTAAATGGTGTGAAGTGAAGTCATGAAGACATTCCTTTTGTGTACACAGCCCTGTACCGTGCGCCGACAGGCGAGGGCTCCCAGAGGTCCCGCCTGATAGCGAGGACGCACGAGATTCTCCAATCTCAGGCATCAGATGCCGGAGAAAGGGCCAGAATTCACTGGGCCGGTAAAACCTGCATGGAGGAGTTCGGGTCATTGTGGGCTGGTTGAAGAGAAGCCATTGGAGGGCGGAGAGAATTACCTAGCCTTGGGAGCATGGCGAGGGGCGAGGAGGAAGGCCCGGCTCCTCTAGAGGAATGAGAGCCGAGCCTTTTGGCTTCTGCCAAGAGGAAACAAGTTCTCCTCTGCTGGTACCATATAATTCCCTTTTTTCCTCGCGACGTTTTCTAGTGACTCTAGGCAAGTGGACCGCCAAGTCTCAGGAAGGCCCCTTCCGGGTACAAACCAAAGAACTGGGCTTGCTGATATGTAGATATCGTAGTTGTCACTTGAAAACATGTTCGGTAGGAAGCCCATTGTTAGTGGTTGGTAAGTGAGGTTTTTGGGTTTTTCCCTGGTAGGTCAGGACAATGCCATACACCGAGTTTCTTGAGATATTAGCAAAGCTTTCGATAATTAGCTCTTGTTATTTTTATGGACAGGACGAAGAGATGTGATGATAATACGCTTAGGTGGACTGCCACCTGCCCCATACACGCATATAGTGTGTGCCTTCCAGCCTCTGCTCTTCCCTTTCCTGGAGCTGTAATCGATCCTGTACCGTCGTTGCTCCTGGAAAGAGCCGTGGATTCCCTTTCTAAACCCATTCCCCTTCCTGGTTACCACCCTCCCACCCCGCGTCTTCTTCCCTAAAGTGTAAGCCGTAAGTAAAGCTTGGGCCTCCTTCCCGCTTGGAGTTGAATCCATGTGTCTTAGCATATTTCTCACCACATAATAAGCGCTTAATAAATGTTTGTTTATTCAGTCCGTCAGTCACCCAGCTCTCATCAGTTCGTTTTCATTCCTGGTTCAGTCCCAGCGTGGGAGCACTGCGTGGAGGACCCCAAGGACCCAGGCCTGGCCTTTTGCTAGTTTACCCTTTATCAGTGACTTGGATAAAGGATCACTGCATTTGCCCATAAAGGATTCCTAACTCACTGGGTGACAGTCAGGATCCAGAAAGATCTTGACAGGTCACGACAGTGGTAGGTTTGATAAGGCGACATTCAGTAGGGACCCTTGGATACAAAACAGTTGGGGTCCACCGCAAAGTGTGACGAGGTATGACTAATGACGGCTCTTTTGAAAATGATCCAGACAGTTTAGTGGGCTGGGGGCTCAGGAGGAGTCTGCCTTGAGCGCTGGCAGACAAGTGGAGGCTGGGGCTGCATTGAGAGACAGAACTTCAGGAACCAGAAGGTGACGGGCCTTCTTCAGAACTCCCCGGAATGTAGAGTCCAGTTCAAGGCTTCGAAGGGCCATTGGGAAGATGGCGGCCATCTGGGGGGATGAAGAGCCTCCATTCTGCGCCCGGTCCATGAGCAGCGTTTACTAAGTACACAGGCCCAGCCAGGCACAGCATCGGGGTCTGCAGCAGAAAGGCAAAGGTGAGACCACGCCTGCTCTCTAGGAGGTGACATACACCTAGAGTTGTTTAGGACGCTGCCAGCGAGCTTTGGGGAGAGATGGGAGTAAAGGCCCTAGGGCTGCGAGGGCTGGAAGGGCCTCCTGCAGAAGGCAGCGCGTGAGCTGATTCTGGAAGGAAAGCCAGATTCCCTGAGGTGGGGAGATTCTTGGCACTGGGGTCAGACATGGGGATCCCCAGTAAGAAGACGTCTGGCCAAAGAGCATGTGGAGGGCGGTCATGTAAAATAAGGCAAAAAAGGCAGGATGCAGCCTTAGAGGGAAAAGGAAGCGGCTGGGATGATTGGGGCGCAGGAGGGTAACTGGGCACACCTGAAAGGAGACAAATCCCTTGTGGGGGGGATGGGTTGTAGTGGGTGATAGGCCAGACCCGGCGTGAGGGCGGGGTTAGAGAAAGGGGGAGAAGAAGGTCTGTTCAGTACGGGCACTGTCTGCTCTCTCCCCCCTTATGCAAGTCTGGGATGCTGGGAAACATGGTGTTGAGTGCAAGAGCATCATGGCGCACCTGTTTTGATGGGGATGATATTGTAAATGGGTGATTAAGTCAAACATTATTCTGGCAGGATTTTGTGACCTCACATTTGACAGTCATGTATTCACGTTTACATCGTGAAGCGGTGCTGGCCGGGGCTGCATTGTCCTCACCGGCAGAAGCTGTGGTCACCATGCATCCAGTTATGACCGGGAGAGTACCACCTTGGACCTTTCCTGACCCTCAGAGTCATCACATCAGCTATCTAGTGCCTGAAGGAACCTTGGCCATTGTCTAATGGAAGGTCTTTGCCCTCCAGATGAGCAAACTGAGGGGTGATTCAGCCGAGCTCACAGCTAATGAGAGGGAGAACCAGGGTCCAAGTGCAAGAGCTCTGGCCCCCAACCCAGTTCTCTTCTTCCCTGCCCCCCCAGCTCTCCCATAAAATCGAGGCCCTTCACTTTCTCCATAATTAAAACCTGAATACTGAGGACCAAGGGAGGTAATGTACCTGATGCATGCAGCAAGCCTCGAAGCGTGGGAACTATATATCGTGCCCGTCTCAGTGCCTTCCGCCCTCCCTGGGCTCACTTTCTATTCTCCCAATTGTTTTTTTTTACCTCCTCATTTCCAGGGATACCTTCTTTCAGTTCTCTTTTAGCTTTCTCTCTTGCCTCAACTAGAATGTAAACTCCTGAGGTAAGCACCAGTCCTGAAGTCAGGAGGACCCGAGTTCAAATCTGGTCTCAGACACTTAACACTTCCTGGCTGGGTGACCCTGGGCAAGTCACTTAACCCCAGCCTCAGGGGGGAAAAAAAAAGTAAGCTCCTAGAGGACAGGGATTTCTTTTTTTTAGATGTGCACTTGCGTGTCCATCTTTTAGCAGATACTTAATATTTGTTGACTGGATTTCTTTCCTTCTTTCTCTCTCTCTCTCTCTGTCTCTCTCTCTCTCTCTCTCTTTCTCTCTCTCTGTCCACACACACACACACACACACACACACACACACACACGCACACTCACACACACACACTTTTTAAAAGTTCTCCAGGGCCAAAGATTACCCATCAGTCTCCTTTCAATGAACATTTAGGAATAGTGTCTCATTCTGTTTTTTTTTTTTTTTTTTACCCAGTCTTTATTATGATTTTCCTAATTTTGAAATCAGAACCTTGATCAATGTCATCTTGATAAATGTCTTACTCGAACTTTATTGTTGCTCCTGGAAATGGCCTCTGTTCCTCTTGCTCCTATAAATTTCCACAAGGATGTATATTCAGTGAATTGTGATGTCGAAACAGGCCTAAAATGATTGTGTTTTTTAAAGGGCCCAACCATAATGCTTGAATTGGCTTAGAATGAGACAAATCTGTTTTCCAGAATTATGGCCTCATTGATTTAATTCGGAAATACTGACTAGCTGCTAGATATTCTTCTGGACTGGATCCAGGTTCAGCATGAAGGGGAGCAGACGCTATGACAAGCTTCTGGTCTGGCTGCGCTCTGCCGAGACCACAGCAGTTCCGCCCGCAGGGATACGGCCTGTTGGTAGATGACCGAAAGACTAGTGAATCTCACAAGATAATGGCGCAGTCATGACTCGGATCCTTACAGTATCTCTGCCTCACACTACCAGATTTTACGTGCTGTCTCCTTCTTGATTTAGAATGTGAGCAGAGACAGTTTTTAACCTTCGCTTATAATAAATGCTTGTTGACTGCCTGCATGATGCACATTTCCCTAGGGCTTTGTCATGGTTTTGGAGTGATAAAAGGCAATATTAAATGTGAACGAGTCCAGGCCTCTCTCTCCTGGCCATCCACTCAAACCATGTGGGACCGTTCCTTTTAGAAACAAAAGCACAGGCCAGGATCTGGCCTCTGGATGGCTCTGGCCCCGGCAAAGGCCGATGATAAGCCCCAGAACTCTTGCTCTGGGAATTCCATGTGAGCAGTTGTTTATGCCATTCTTCTCAGCTCATCATCTCTGCGATGCCGTCTTTGAGTAACACTATCTCTTTCTCATTCATGCTCTGATTCTATTTCTCGACATGCATATAACCCATATATTTGAAGACCAAGAAAATGAAATTTCAGCTGCATTTTCTGTACACTTTCATGCCTCTAACAATCACTCACATTCTGGATCTCTTTCATGTTTGCAAAGCACTTTACGCACATTATTTCTTTTGGTTTTCACAACAATTTTCTATGTGATTAATGCTATTATTATACCCATTTTATAGCTAGGAAACCAAGACTTGGAGTTTCAATTGTCCAGGGTCACTCAAGAAGTGAGAATCTGGCATCTGCATGGGAACGCGGATCTTTCTAATTCCACGTTCAGTGTTCTCTTTATACTGCTTGGTTGTGTGCATGTGTGCATGTATGTGTTCTATTTTCATGGTTCTTCCACAGTAAATCACAACAGTAGTTTTGTATGTGATCCATTACAACAGCTAAAAGTATTTTGCTTCCTACATGTATGTACCACATATGTATTATATGTACAGATGTGTACATTTGTTTTTTGCTGACATAATAAATGTGCCTTTTGATATTCTATAGATCATATCCTTTTTTAAAAAATAGTTTTGATTTACCAGATATATGCACGGGTAATTTTACAACATTGACAATTGCCAAACCTTTTGTTCTAATTTTTCCCCTCCCTTCCCCCCCAGGTGGCAGGTTGATCAATACATGTTCAATATGTTAAAGTATAAGTTAAATACAATATTTGTATACATGTCCAAACAGTTGTTTTGCTGAACAAAAAGAATCGGACTTTGAAATAGTGTACAATTAGTCTGTGAAGGAAATCCAAAATGCAGGTGGACAAAAACAGAGGGATTGGGAATTCTATGTAGCGGTTCATAGTCATCTCCCAGAGTTCTTTCACTGGGTGTAGCTGGTTCAGTTCATTACTACTCTTATTGGAACTGATTTGGTTCATCTCATTGTTGAAAATGGCCACATCCACATAGATCCTTACCATGAATTATGAAGGGAAAGTATTTCATATTCCATGAAAGTAGAATTTGGACTGCTTTTTTGGATTTGCTTTTAAGAAAAAAAAAAAAAAAAAAAACAAGAGTCGAAAGGCCCAAGTTTTTTTAATATCATTTTCAGAGGTCATTCGAAGAACTCATGAAATTGTGAAACTCTTATAAAGGAGAAACTTGGACTTCTGTCTGTTGGTTATGGGCTTCGTCTTTGTTATTAAGGATAAACTAAAAGGAAAAATCCTTCTTCAATGAGAGGAAATAAAAGAGTTTATAGGGTCTTTTATCCTCCTCCCTCTATCTTGCCCCTAATTATTGGTTAATAACCCTTTAAGAACTGATTTACTAGTTTAGAACTGGCAGTTCACTCTTTAAAGTGAGCATTTAGTGATCTAGCCCCAAACTCTCATCTGTCATTTCAAAGAAAACTTTATTAATGCTGTCTATCAATCAGCCTTCAGTCAGGGGTGAGGACATGGCAGCCGCAGCTGCCAGGAAATCCAAGATGTCACACTTTGGAGAGTTTCAGTTACTGAGAAAGAAAGCTGCCTTTTAGCTGGAGATGGCGATCTCAGCGTTGAACTCCCGATGAAGCCACAAATTAGCACTCAATGAGACGGCTTCAGGATTTTCCTCTTTTGTTTAGAATCCAACACAGCCATTTGTGCTAAGAATGAAATAAGCTCCATGCTCCTTCCCCAGCTGCTAATTGGGAAAATAGCTGCAATCTAAGATATCTGGGTATTTGTTCCATGTGGGAGAATTGAAAAAGGGAATTGTTCCACACACTGCCTTTGTAATCTCTGAGAAATTGATGTAGCTCGTTTCTGTTAGGGCCAGCCCAGTCCCCTGTGGACATCACAGTTCCACTGCTCTCCATTCTCATGTTAAGCCAGCCCACTGACCTCAGGGTTCCCCTGCTCTCCGTTCTCATGTAGGGGCCAGCCCACTCCCCTGTGGACATCATGGTTCCACTGCTCTCCTTTCTCCTCCACATCTGGACCATTCTGTTCACTTCTGGCCAGACTTGGAGAGGGACTTGGAGAGGGCCGGTCCAGAGGAGCGTAGCCTGCTTGGTGTGAGGCCTGGAAGCTGCTCTGGGAAGGTTGGTTGGGTTAAGGGAAGTAGCACCAGATTGGGAGTAAGGAAATCTGTATTCTGGGCCTTTGGCTCTGAGATCTTCCACAAGTCGGCAGGCTTTGGTGCCCTCGCTTATCGCACATGTAAAAGAAAGGGGCAGAACAGGAAGCTCTCCGAGTTTCTTTTTTCCATTTTCAGAAGCCTTTGATGACAACCCGATCATTTCAGAAGCTTAGTTTGGAGAAGAGACTTTCCGGGGATGTGAATATTTGAAGGCTTGACATTCAATTTATGATGCTCGATCCCATCTGGCAGAAGTCGGTCCCGTTATAAGGAGGTCGCTTTTGAGTGTCATCTTGGAGAACTTTCAAACCATCAGAGATGTCCAAAAATAGGTTGTTTTGGCCGGTAGTGAGTGTCCCATTTCTGAATGTGTCTAAGGAATCATTTGATGAGTACTGATCAGGGATGCTCTGGAAGAGTTTTTTGCTTTCTTTATGATTTGGACAAGGTCCCTCCCACATCTGGGTCATGGACGTGGGCCCCCGACATCATCCTGGTGTCTAAACTGAGTGCCTCATTTTCAGAGGAGAAACTTGAAGTGCAGGGAGATGGCGGGATTTCTCGGTCATTGCTTCGGGGCTCTGTGAGCCTGTCATTCTCAGAGGGCTGACCTCCTGCACGGAAAAGTTATTTCATGCAGACGTGCCGTTCTTAAATAGAGTGTTGATTGGCTGGTTGTACATTCTAAGTGGGAGTACTGTCAGCCAGAAATGGGGATGGAAGGTTTCATGCAATCTGACAATTTTAAGCAGCTGCTTGTGTAAGGCACCAGTGAGATCTGTTCAATTGGGCTGCGACATCGCTTTGTTGCCATTGTTGTTGTTCTTGTTCAATCATGTAACAGTGTTCATGCCCCTCTTTGAAGTTTTCTTGGCAAAGATACTGGAATAGTTTTTCATTTCCTTTTCCAGCTCATTTTATTGATGAGGAAACTGAGTCATTCAGGGTTCTGTGAATTTCCCAGGATCACAAGCCAATTATTGTCTGAGAATGGATTTGAACTCAGGTTTTCCTTACTGACTTGGACAGAGAAAAATTTGTAGGAAAACAAAATCCTAGATTTCTAATCCACGGATTTACGTAGTTAGAAAGGTGTATTGGCTATGATTCCCCTACGCAGACAAGCCACAGACAACAATAATAAAATAAAATGATGTGTAATTATAACATCCAAGCTCGGCTATAAAGAAGAATCAAGAAAATATTATTTCCCTGACTTCTGTAAGACATGGCGGCTACGTATAAGCACTATTGCATACCCTGACAGCCGCCACTGACGTACTGGGAGTTTGGTTGAGTGACTCCTTTTTCCTTTCTCTTTTTTTTTCTGAAGCAATTGGGGTTAAGTGACTTGCCTAAGGTCACACAGCCAGGAAGTGTTAAGTGTCTGAGGCCAGATGTGAAGTCAGGTCTGATTCTCTATCCACTGGACCACCCAGCTGCCCCTTTCCTTTCTCTTTTAAAAACTCTTAGAAGAAATGACTCTTGGCTGAGGTGGTGGTGGGATAGATACCAAATTAACTGTGATTTTAAAACAAAAAGTATCGATAATGTCAGGAAACTTTAAATAAGAAAAAAACAATATATCTACTTAAAGTAAACAACTGTCATCTTTTAGATTTCCCCACTGTGATACCTTGGGGCTTCTCTTAGATCCTATTTGTCTTTTGCTGGCATTTTGGATCAGCTTCCGAGTCCCAAATAGAGGTCTTGGCATAAAAAATTGCCTTCTTATGGCCCTAAAGCAGAGCTGGGAAACCTTTTTTCTGCCAAGGGCCATTTGGATATTTCTCACATCATTTGTGGGCCATACAAATTTATCAACTTAGCGAACTCAAGCAGTGGGAGTACCTAGCTCATCATCACCCACGTTGCCTTGGCAAATGATTTCGAAGGCCTTATGTGGCCTGCCGGCTGGACCTCCCCCACCCCTGCCCCCTTCCATAAAACTGAAAACCCCCTTGAAAATCTTGGCATCTGTTTTCAATTTTGGAGCCGGATTTGGGACGGATACCGACAAGCCGGGGAGAGCCCAGAGGAGAGCAGCAGAAATATAGAAGGATTGCTGCATTCAAACTGCATTGCTTTGGGTCGAATTCAAGTAGGATCAATGGGCACAAGCTGCTGGGAAGCAAAATTTGACTTAGAGGCTCTCCTGATTCCAATGGAATTGGTTTCTGCAGGAGCACTGGTGGTTTCCCACTTGGAGACTCCTGGAGGGTGGTGGGCAGAGGCCGGATGGCCGACCACTTGTTGGAGATGTTTTAGGTAGGATTCCTGTACAGTCTTTGGGTTGAGATCCCATGCATTTGCAATTTCTTTATAGTTTCCTCATTTTTTATTTTGTTTCTTCCTTAGATCAGATCTTGTTTTCTAGAGGTTCTTTAAAGGAAATCTACTCTGACAAGAGTATTTTTGTTCTAAGCTGTTGAACTGCTGTCATTGGGGGTCGCACAGAGTAGTATATTTGATTTGTTATAGCTTCTTTATTCCACCCGCTCAGCATTTTCCTGGCAGTTAATTACACAGTGGCTTCAGGGTGTATTCCACGAGATGCTGAAGACACAGCTTTGCTAAAGTCTGACACACTTTCCTCCTTGGTTACATAGCTAATGGCCACTCGGGGATAATTAGTGAGAAGAAATTCCAATGGCCCAATTACTGGCTTCTCAAGGTTTCCCCCCTTAATTCTTTCATTCTCAAATTTGAAGAGCTTTCCCCTGTTATGGCATATGTTTGTTTGCTGTTTAGAACTAGCATTTTCTTTGATACACATAAAAGATCTTTTTTCTTTCTCTTTTTCTTTTCTTTCTTTTTTTTTTTTTTTTTTTGAGTGGGTCAGGGTCTCCATAAAAATTTATTGTTTGGTGTAAGCAGAGCCTTCTACCATTGAATGAAAAAGACTCAACTCCTATTTCCTACGGCACAGCCATTCTGGTCTCTGATTCCTGGATTCAGACCGAGGCCTGTGGCCTGTGCATTTGGAGTTTATTGGGTTTTAGGCTCTCGGCCCCCAGGGTTTCCATGGTTTTCCGCCAGAGATCAAGGAGTGAATGTACAGAACTCGGGGCACCATCTGAACAAAGATGCCCATACACGCCTGTGACGAGACTTCATGGGCTGTGCTCCTAGGTCACGCCTGTGACCTCAGCCTCAGGGCTGTCTTGGGAGAGCAGGATGGAGGGTCAGCAGGTCAGAGCAGCCGCCTCTGGGGACCGCTGTGGCTGCCGGCTGGTTCCCTTGGGTTCTACCTTGGCCCAAACGCCGGCCTACTTGCCTCTGAGATTCTGGATAGAAGAGATGTGCCCCAGAGCACAACATGCAGACATCCACCCCCACATTCATACATCTGAACAACACACACATATACCCACGTAACATATACCCACGTAACATACACTCACACAGACCCAGATCAGAGAACCCCTTAGTGAGGACCAGAGATTTGGCCCAGGAGGAAGGGGGTCCGTCCTGGAGGCTGCTGGGAGCACATTTGTTCCCCTTGGGGGTTGCCAGTTTTGGATGCTGTCTGCCACATCCTTCCCTCCATCCGCTGCATCCTTCCCTCCATCCGCCGCATCCTTCCCTCCATCCGCCGCATCCTTCCCTCCATCCGCCGCATCCTTCCCTCCATCCGCCACATTCTTCCCTCCAATTGCCACATTCTTCCCTCCATCCGCCGCATCCTTCCCTCCATCCACTGAATCCTTCCCTCCATCCGCCGCATCCTTCCCTCCATCCTCAGGATCCTTCCCTCCATCTGCCACATCCTTCCCTCCCTCCCCAGCTCTGCCCTTCAGGATCCTTTTGCTCCAAGGTTTGGTTTGGGGTTGGTATCTCTGTGAGGATTCATTGATCCCTGAACCGAAAAGTTGCCTTTGCCCCCAATTTTTCTTATGTTGCCCAAGTTAATGCTGAGTGTGTATTCTGTTCTCTTATCTCTTTCCCACAAGCCCCCATAAAATAGGATGAAAGGGTGCAGGCTTCTTGGGGTTGGGGCTTGGTGACTCAAACTCTTATTCCCCAGCACTTCACATGGTGCTTTGTTACAGACCCGCCCAGAACTGTTGGTGAGATTTCTGTTCCCTCCTTTCTGAAGGGTTTTCCCCCTCGCTCTGTAGCACTGCTCTTGGCATTTGAGAATGTTCATGTGTGAAAGGACTCATGGGCTTCCTTCTGTCAGTAAAGATCTCATCAATTCTAGGTGATTCCTCTCAGACTAAATGCAGGGGGCTTGGGTTTTTGACTTTTGGCCAAGAAGGCAGAAAAGCACAGGAACGATTCCTGATCAGTTTGGAGCTGTGATCTCTCTGATGTGCAGATTTCCTTCCGGGCTGTTGGTCCCAATCTGTGTGAGCCTGTCTGTCTTGTGGGGTTCACTTTTGCCCCCCCACCTCTACAGAGGTGAGCCACTCAGGGGCTTATTTGAATTTCTGGAAACTTATGGGTGCCAGTGGAGCTTGTAATCTGTCCATGGTTGTTTCCTGCTCTTAATAGGAATAACCCATGTTTTTCTAGTTGTTGCTTTCTTTGATAACATCATTGAAATAATCTCTGTTCTGCACAATTTCTCATTGATAAGATGCCTATCACGGACTTCTCCATGTTTCTTTGGGTGCTCAAATGCATTTTTTTTCAAGATAGTAACATCATTCCATGACTGCCAGCCATGCCAAATCACCCAAAGAGTATCGGAGCTAAAATAACATGGGGCTTTGTTTCAAGGGGAAGCTTGGAAACAGAAAGACAAGGCTGGTCATCTCTTCTCTTCTTTTCTTTCTTCCTTCTTCCATCTCTCCCAGCTCCATTCTGGGCCAAGCTCATTTATGCACGAGCAAGATGTCTTCAAGGTCGGTGGACTGAGAAAGGAACCCTTTAGGTTGTCCATCTGGCTGCATCCCACAGCATTGTCCGGACACTTGACATCCTTCATCTGCTTTGTTTCACCTCTGTCTGCTTCTGCTTCCCCAACTTTAAGTTGGGAATGATAATAGTGCTAATTCTCCCTTTTATTGTCCCTGAAAACAGTCTTGGTAAAGTGCTTAGCACACAATATGTCTGGGACCTAAGTGCTATAAAATGATAGCTGTTATTGTTATTATTATTATATACATATTATTATATATTCTATATTATGTGTATTATATATGTATATATATATATTTAATATATTACATATGTATATATACATATATACACATATACATAATATAATACATAATCATCACAATAAAGTTATTTCACAAATTACTAAGTGCATGTAAATAACTTGACTTTAGTAAAAATCTAAAATATGTACAAGCTTTTTAAAGGGCAATGAAAATGAGGGGAATGAAATTTAGGTTTCCTATACCAGAATTTCCGTATCCATTAAGAATTCCCAAAGTGTCAGTCACTTAACACTTCCTAGATGTGTGACCCTGGGCAAGTCACTTAACCTCAACTGCCTCAGCAAAAAAAATAAAAAATAAAAAAAAAAAAGAATTCCCAAAGTGGGCCCAAAATTATGTACTATTCATTGGACACGAAGTTAATTGTGCAGGGGGCTTTTCCTGTGATCATCAGGGGAATTCACTCTACTGTCACGGAGGTGACCCAGTACGGATCTGAAGTGCTGGTTTGGTTGGACCTGCAACATTTCATAATTTGATGATCCTTTAGATTTTACCCAATTTAGAACTTTGAAATGTTCTAACTAGGATTAAATAAAGCACTACAGATGTAAGTCCGTGATTTTCTGGAGAAAGTCGATCGCTCTCCTACTTAATCCATCATATGTTGCCTTGGTAGAGAGAGAATACATTGTTGTTTGTACCAGTTATTTGGTTTGCAGCATCCCATTATACCTCATCCATGACATTAAAATCTTACTTCATTCTCCAATTGTGTGGTTTATTTCGGGGCATTCATTTTGTACTCCTTCCCTCCCCAAACACTTCTGGAGGCTCAGCTCCCTGCTCCGGGGGCTGGGGAAGGACAAAGGTAAAGGCTGCCAACAGTGAAGAACGGCCACAGATGAACGGGAAGGGGGGGGGGTTGTGTCTGCTGAGCATGGCTTTCATGCTTATTGAATGAGTGGGATTTGGGCCGGCCCCGTTCGTTCGGGCCATGGAGGACCTTGTTCCGAGCAAAGCCACGTTTGGTTTTCTGCTGCAGTAGTTCCGTGGACGAGATCTTCCCCGTGACCTTGTCCTGTCTCACTTCTGTTCCTCCTCTTGGTGGTTTTCATTTAACTTTCCCTTCTTTCCATCTCCCCTTGTCATGTAATGAACGTGTTAATTAATCTCAGACTTGGTACCAGCTCTGGTAACACCCAATGGATGCCTCCTCCCTTTTGACATGCTTCCATTTATCCTCATCCTATGTGATCTCTGAGCCCGTTTTCAATCCATCTGGCGGTGCTCATATTAAGCCAATTTTAATTAAGCTTGTGAAGTAGACTGCACCTCTAGCTCAGATACTTCACTAAAGCAGTTAGGAATTAAGTGGTTTTGCTTTTCATTCAACGAGGAACAGTTTGCTTTTTGTTTTTTGTTTTTTTTTTTAATAAAGCACCTACTGTGTGCAAGGTACAGCATAAATGAGGCACGCTTCCCGATCTTATTTGAGACACAAGTTGATCAAATCTATTTGACAAGTTTAGGGGATTTTATTAAACTGCATCCTGATGAGTGTTTATTGCTCCATTATCCCAAAGGACAGTTCCCACACAATCAGCCCTAGCTTGGCGTGGATTTTGTCTGAAACTCGTGTCATCTGGTCCTCACTTGATTGTTTTTTTTTTTTTTTTAAGCCTCCTGCCCTTCTTCTTGTCCCTTTCCAGGGAAACTGCCCAGGTGCCCACCTCTCAGGGCTCGGCTCTTGTCATCTACCCCCCAAACTGGCCCGGGCTCCTGGGCCGGACTCCAGGCCCAACTCTTCACATTCATTAGCTGTGTGACCTCAGACAGGCCAGTGCCTGGTCCACTTCCCCTCTAAAATGAGGGGCTTGGACCAGCAGGCCCTCTCAGCTCTGGGACCGGTCATTGATTGGGACCAAGAAGCTCTTCTGTCCTTTGCTGCCCCGGTCCCTCCGCCCCTTGCCCAGGAAGGCTCCCTCTTCCAGCCCCGATGCAGCATCTCTAGAGAGCGCCTTTCACCATAGATCAGCGCCGCTTGGATCCCCAGTTAGAACGGGCATCTCTGACTGAGGTACCGCCTTCCAGCAAGGGCGAGCCGGCCCTGACCTTGGCTGCCCCATTTAGCTGCAGCTGCTCTCTGCAGCCCAGATGTTTCGGATCTTCCCTCTGCAGGCAGCTCCCCAGTTACGGGCCGGCCGAGCCCAGATTTACTGCTGTTCTCTCGAGAGCCGCGGTGTATCCGGGCAGGGTGTCTCTATCCAAAAGGTCATTTCCTGGGGTGCATCGCAACAAGACAGGGCCCAGCCTTTCTCCCCTTGCACGCTGGCGATCCCGAAGAAGCAGATGATGATGTGACATGTCAGTGATTGACACATATACACACAGTCAGAAAAAGGTGAAAATCGGAAGAATTTGGAAGCTCATCTAAATATTGACGCGTGTCCAAGCTTCGGGGTGATTTAAATAGGGATTTGTTTCTGCTGTCTAAATTGCTGTCAGCCATTGATGGATAGTTTATTCTGTCTCCTCTCTGTGTTCCACCCCCTTCAGAGCTTGAGGACAGCCTGGTTCTTTCCCTCTCCCCGGAGCATCCTAGCATCCTACCTCATTTGGCAGCCATTGTGTTTGCTTCTGAGTGAACAGGAGCCGCACTGACAGCGCTTTGTTTCTCTCTCTCAGTAACATCATGGGTGATTTGGTGTCGAGAGCACGGCTCTGGGAGCAGAGTCAGAGTTCTCCTTTCTTTTTAGTGGGCTGTCAGTGCCACTTGTAAAATGTCTGAAAATACGGGTTTAGTGGCTGGGCTTGTGGAAGAACTTGATGGTGTGTTTGAACTTTTAAGGCCTTGTAGACTGGGAGCGAGGTCCGCTCTTCCTGCAGTCAGACTGACTTTTTGAGTTATCCCTGTACGCACTCCCAAGCTTTTCTTGGTATCAGGGGAAGGATCGTAGCTCATTATGACATTTAAACCCTTCCCTCTTAGGATTTCAGAGGAACAAAATCTGACTCACATTATTTTCCAATGAGATAAAGCGTGGGCGACAGGAAAGGTCAGATCTTAAAGTTTTAAGGAGACCCGTTTGGCGCTTGGACTTTTAGAGGGAGGCTGTTTGAACAGAATCGATTCTTTGGGATACTAACAGACACATCCTTTACTACCGTAGGATGGTCGGGCTCTGCTCTCTTTCTTCACTGTCTCTTCCTTAGCCAATTGCAAAGAACCCCGAGCCCTTTCAGACATCGTACAGAAGGGGAGTCTGAGGCCCAGGGAAGTGGCGGAGCCTGGACCAGGACTTTACATTGGCTCGTCTCTACCAGCTGCTAAAATGATAAGCGAGGGGCAGAGATGGGATCAAGGAGTTCCCCGATGAGAGATGAGCTCTCCTGATGCAGGCTGGCACCTTCCCCTCAGTGCCAGCTTAAAATATTGCCCGGGGCACTGGTCTGTCTTTTTAGCAACTTGCCTAGGATCCCGTCTATGTGCCAGAGGCAGAGCCTGAACCCAGAACTTTCCCACACGGCGACTATCTCTCCATTCAGTGACCACAGCCGTTACATTATAATGACACAAACAAGACAATAATAATGTTTAGCTTTGTGCAGCTTTCTTACTTGATCCCAGCACAGTAGCATGGGAAGAACCCTGCATTTGGAGTCGATCAGTTAACCAGGAAGCAATGATTAAGCCCCTGCTGTGTAGCAGGCTCTGTGCTAGGCCGGGAGATACAAAACAAGCGGTCTCTGTTTTTGAGGAGTTTACATCCCATGGGGGGAGACAACATGTCCACATGATGTACGTCCATACCAAATAGACTCAAAGGAATTGGAAAGGGGGACGGTATCTGCATTTGTAGGGGGATGGGATGGGCAGAGGGCTCTGGGAATGAACTGAGGAGGAGGAGAGTTCGGGGATGAGAGAGAGCCAGCGCAAAGGTGGACGGAAGGGAACGGGGTCTGGAGAGCGGGACCAACAGCAGTTTGGTTCAACCAAGGAAGCAATATGGAACCAAAATGGGGGAGTAAGTTGTGAAGGGTTTTAAATGTCCAGCCGAGGAGTTTGCAGGGAAGTGATATCATCCTTTTGCAGATTGGATGGCAATGGGAAGAAACTGAGGCCAAAGGACTTGACCGCTGTGAGGCGGCGCGGTCCTGACCTGGAGTGGTGGTCTTGTGCCTGGAGAGAAGGTGGGCAAGACCGGTGTAGCTCATGGAGCCCCTCGGGTCTGGGAGGGCAAGGAGAAGGAGTGACTCTGGGGTGTTGGATGCATGGGGTGCCTGCTAAGAAGCAGTTGAGAGACCTTCCATTGGAACTGGGTCTCCAAAGCTTAGGAGTAGGGACCAGATGGGGCACAGGGCTCAGCTCCCTCATTGACAGAAACAAAAGTGATGATCCCAGAGGGCCTACTTCAGAGGGGTTGGAAGTGTTTCCCAAACCATCGAAATCCTCCAGGAACGGGGATGGCTGAATTCCCCCAGGGGCCTGAGGGCCCCTTGCCATTCCCAGCCGCCCAGCAGCCCCCATGGGTGAGGAGGCTCCTTCCGGGGCCCTACTGTGGCTGGCGGCCTGACCGAGTCGGGAGGGCACGGGCGAGGGCCCGCTCTGCCGGACTAGGCCCCTACAGCAAAAGATTGTCACAAAAGAGCCTCAGCGACGCCGCGTTACTTGTCTCCCACCACCAGGCTCGCAGTGAGCAGGGCTGTCCCTGAAAGCGTTGGTTCCTTGCCTTTTTTGCTGCCATGGAGATGTATCAATAGCAGCAGCCATTAAGGCAGCGTTCCAGCTGTTGAGGCAGGACTGGTCCTTTCCTGCTGGTAGCGTTTCGTCCTGGGCCGTTTCATTGGCTGACGCCGGATTCTCTCATCTGCCAGAGGAGTCACGGCTCAGGTAGAGCTGGAAGGTAAGGGCCCCTCAACATTTGTTTGGGATAGCGCTAATCTGTGACATCATGGAGCTTCTCAGGATGGCGAAATAGGGACCCGTGACTCTGGGAATCCACGCGCTTTTCCCCACCTGTAATTTGTAAACTTGCTTTGGAGCAGCCATTGTGACCCAGCACTGCAGCATTCTGGGAAGGAAATGCCTCTTTTTAAGAGAAGTGAATGACTCTGTACTTTTGCTTTGTCCGATTCCACATAGGACATGCAGGTGTTCCTCTTGATGGGCTTTGCAGCTGGACATGAGAGAAATTTATGAAAGTGACAGAGTGTAATAAAAATGTAAGACTTGTCCAAAGTCTGTGAGGA
>NC_133617.1:15400001-15530001 GCF_048593235.1 Sminthopsis crassicaudata
GAGAGGGAGATGGGCAGAGGGTTAGGGAGATGGGCAGAGGGAGAGGGAGATGGGCAGAGGGTGAGGGCAAAGAGCAAAGGGTGAGGGAGAAGGGCAGAGGGTGAGGGCTCCACTCCCCTTGACCCATGGCTCTCTCTGGGACGGAGGATGAGGGCACGTCTTCTCCGCTTGGATAGCCACAGGATGGGGGAAGCTGGTGGGGGTCCCTGGAAAGGACCGAGCGCAGTGTTCTGCCTGTGCTGGCCTGCTCCTCTGAGCTGTCCGATCCCAAAGTTCCTCTCTCTGTTCCCGGCTCCTTGGCCACACAGCTCTTGGGGAATGGGCAGCATGTCCATGGCCCTGCGGTGCTTTTGTCCAGTAACGTGTGAAGGAGGCGGTGGCTGCTCTTCGCTACTGCGTGAGTCAGTGCGCTCAGGCACAATCCTGTCCCCAACCCTTCTTTGTGGGTCACGTGCATCCCTCCCCTAGAGTATGACCTTCCCTCTAGTTGCTCCCTTGGATTCTCCCCTTAGGGGAGGCCACTGAAACGGTGTGGGCACCTCGGCCCATTGGCTTCTTGCCGGGACTCGTGTGGATGTCCACAGACACCAAGGGACGTTTGCTTTCTGCTTTGGGGAGTTGTTCAAATGGATCAATAACTTTATTCTTGGGCTAGAAGTCCTCTGACAGAAACCTCCCAGGGCAGATAAGACAGGTTTAAATCTCTCTTCTTCAGAGTAAATCCCATTAGTCCTCCTCCCCGCCCCATTCCTAGAGGGGCATCCCAGCATCAGTACACAGATGTCATTTGTTAGTCATTGTTTCCAAAGAGCTAAGGAAGGGCAGAAGTGGGGAAGGCAGCTTTGGGCTGTAGGTGGGGGGAAGGGATGCGCCCCCTTTGCTGTTGCTGGTCACTTGCCAAGAGAGCCCCTGCTCTGGGGCAATGGAATACCTCCCTGCCCCTCCTCGCCCTGGCAGGCCTTTGGGATGCAGATGGCCTTCATGTCCTCCACATAGACACACACAGATAACACACACACACACACACGTATGCACACACACAGGCACATACATCTTCTTTCCTTTCCGAAGCCAGTTTTCCCATCAGGAGGTTATATTTCCTCTAAATCGACATTCTGGTTTCTGAGAGACGTACATGTGTGCCCGTGATGCACGTATATGCACACAGGAACAAATACCTGTTATGTGTGGAACATAAATGCATGTATATGGAGCACAAGATGTACATCTACCCACAGGCATGTATACATGCAACCTTCAGATCTCTGTACTTTCAGTGCCTACATACATACACATGTGTATATGTGTACATGTCTGTATGCAACTGGACCAGTGAGTTCATTCACGTACTGAACTGCTGAAGAAATTCCTTCACTGATCGCTGCTCTTCAGCTTCTCAGCCTTTTCCCTGGGGGCCAGGGGGGAGCCTAGTGCCAGTCTTTGCCATTCTGAGGCTGCTTCTGTCCAATGCCCCCTTGGTCTCTTGGTTCCAAAGAGGTGCACGTGATATTTAGAACCACACAGGATTGTTGGGAAAATCCTGCTGCAGTAACATCTGGATGAGCATCCTGTGGATATTGACCCCAGGATCTTTGTGACCGACGTTTTATTATTCCACACCCGGTTAATGATGCCTCAGCATCCAAAAGCTCCCGTGGCTCTGACCACCGATGTCCTTTCAGAAAAGAGATGTGCAGAATGATTCCCCACATGTGGTCTGCCCTGAGCAGAGAGCAGGGAGCTGGCGCTTCTCTTTCTCTGAGGACTTAGAACTTTTTTAGAGTTCCAAATCTCAAGTTCTTTTGCCCACCTTGTCCCACCATTGACTCATGCTTACCTGAAACCCCTTTGGAGTAGTTGAGGTATGCAAGTATTTGTAAATCAAAGTATCCAGAGCAATTTTCTCTTCAAGAGTTTTAAAACATTTTGCATGTTTATAATTATATGTATTCATCGAATTATTGACATGATTATCACGGATAGTGTGGTATCATATGAATATTATAATGAAAAGAGTATCTAGATGGGGCAGTAGATAGAGTAAAGGGGCAGGAGTCAGGAAGTCCTGAGTTCAAATCCAGCCTCAGACACTTCTTAGTTGTTAGACATCGAGCAAATCATTCAATCCAGTTTGCCTTGGTTTTCTCATCTGTAAAGAGAAGGAAAAGGCAAACTCTCTAGCATCTCTTCCAAGAAAACCTGAAAAGGGATCACGAAGAGTTGGACTTGACTGAAATGACTCAACAACAACAACAATTAATTAAAGAAATTAAAAGAATGATGCTAGTCCCGGATTTGAATCTACTTTCATGGATTCCTGTTGCCCTCTGTTCTCTTGCTCTCATCAAACCCTCAGAACATAAACCATCCTTCCTTAAGATAGTAATTTAATTCCCTCACTGCCCTCTGAAGACACTAGTTTCTGAAAAGACACTTATATCTTCTCTTCTTTTGAATGTGAAGATATCATCACCCAAATCTTTCTACTTGCTCAAATAAGGTTGCCTTTCTCAGTTCTCTTGACATTTATGTTTATATTTCAGAGTTCCTACACAGCTCTGGTGTTTTCATCAGAAATACTTGGAAGACCTCTATTCCATTAAAAATCCATTTTTTTTTCTGTGTAGGATTATACTCAGTTTTGTAGGGTTAGTTATTTTTTGTTTGTAAGCTTATAGGGCTCTTGCCTTTTGGAATATTGAATATTGAATGTGTACTAGAAACTGTTGTTTGATCTCGATTGTGGCTCCTTAGGGCTAAAATTGTTTCTTTCTGGACATTTGTAGTATTATTTGACAATGGAGCTCTGGATTTTGGCTCTGATGTTCCTGGAACTTTTCGTTTTGGTGTTTTTTTGGTTTTGTTTTGATTTCAGATGGTGATTAAAGTTAGATTCTTTCATTCTTTATCTTGCTTCCAATAGATCTGGACAGTTTTTAATTCTGATTTTTTGAAAAATAGTATTTAGGTTTTGGCGGGGAAGGTGTTCGTGTTGCACTTTTCAAAGGAGTCCAATGAGTCTTAAATACTTTCTACCTGATATTGTAACATATGTAAAATGTGTGGGATTGCCTGTCATCAAGGGGAGGGAGTAGAGGGAGGGAGGGGATAATGTGGAAAAATGAATACAAGGGATAATATTATAAAAAAAAATTACTCATGCATATATACTGTCAAAAAAATTTATAAATAAAATTTAAAAAAATTCTTTCTACGCTGTTGTTTTTGATATGACATCTTTTACCTTTCCTTCTTTTTTCTTCAATTTTTTTTTATGTTTGAATATTTCTTCTATCTCATGGAATCATTGATTTCTGTTTGGTCTATCCTGATTTTCAGGATGAATTTATTACTTGGGTAAGAGTTACCAATTTCTTTTCTAATCTCTTTATTCTCCTTATAATTCTTTTTTTTTTTTTTTTTTTTTTTAGCACTTTAATTTTTTCTTGATTGCTTCATTTCTTCTAAGTATTCATGTAGTGATTATGGAAAACCTATTTTTCTTTAACAAAGTCACTTTTTTGCAGTTGTTTAACATTTTTCTTTTTGAGGGATCTCAAGATCTATAGTAGTTTTTAATAGTAGTTGTAGTTTCTTTGTTTTACTCATCTCTCTATCTTTGGGTCTTGAACTGGAGCTTTTTGTTAGAACTGACCCCTGCTCTTGGGCCCTTGGATCCTGTGCTCATCTTCCCCTTGCAGGATTAGCTACTCTCGGTTTTTGAGTTTTAGTACTTTGGGTCATCAGAGCCTTCTTTGGCCAAGACACAGTATTAGAGTCCTTTCTCTATTTCTGTCACTCTCTTTTTGCGTTTGGAGAAACTGAAGAGAGAAAGTGATTTTCCCCAAGACTTATATAAGTAGAGCTAAGACCGGAACCCAGACCTTGCCTTTCCTAAATCATTGTTCTTGACTGGAGGTTACATTATCTCGAAATCAAGATTCTGGTTTCTGAGACAAAGAATTTTGTCCTATAATTGTAAATATTTGAAATTTTCTAGTTTCAGATTTTGAATTGTGACTTTGACAGATGTTTCCCAGTCTCTGATTATATTTCTGGGTGTGTCTGGGACCACATTCCTGGTTCCCTTTGGAGAAGACTCCTTCAGACACACGAAGCTGTCCCTCTGGTACACAGCAGGACCAGGCTCCTGCCCATCTGTTTCCATCATGGATTTCAGCCTGAAATTCAGGAAAACGTTTGCTGTGTTAAGTCATTAACAACTGTTTCAAAACAGTCTGATTTCTAACAGTTGGTGCATGTGGAGATACCTAATTAAAATAATTCCAGTCTCGTTAATAAGATAAGTGTGTTTTCCAGTTGCTATGGGATTATGGCGATCAACTATGAAGGGCATGAGGCTTAGCTAAATAAATTATGCTTCCCTTCTACTGTATTTTATTAAATTCATAGTAAGTTCAATGCAAAGCAAATACCACTTAAATTTTTATTTATCATCTTTTGCAACTCAGTGAAATGGGAGACTCACAGAGGTCGTATATATGGGAACATTATACTAGATCTGGGCCCAGACAATTTCCCAGGATCGTGTGCTCAGAGTAGCTCCAAGTTTGTTGGAGAGCTCCTTCTTAGTTGGGAAGAACAAGTGACGCTGTAGAATGGGTCCGTTTCTGTTAGATCTGTCTTATCCAATCAATGCTCCAAGTGGATAAGGGACTTAAAAAGTTGCTTTTCTTTGCATTTTCATCTTTTCAGAATTCTTTCCATTCAAGCAGACCATGAGCCATTGTCATGCCCCAGCATGCAAGAGCCAGCCAGGTTCTGTGCTGTGGAGGCGGGTGGGACCATATGTAGTGAGACCAGAACAAGGTACTTCTGGCTTAAGTGAGGACTGGGCTGGATGGGACTTGGGTCACTTCCCAGATTTTTGCACAATGGAAGAGGTTGACACAGGCCGGGGAGACCTTCTGTGAAGGTGGCAATCACAGCTTGTGAGCCTTGCAAAGGAGCTCAGTGGAGGTCTGGTCTAGCTTCCTTCACCATCATACACCTTACCTTGCATGGTCTCATCTCAGCCCTGCTTGCAACTCCAGGCAAGGGCAGCTGGCCACCTCTCAAGGGGACCATTTGAGTCATCACATCCCTCACTCCTACCCACGGACTCTGGCGCTGCCCCTTGGGGCCTTTCACATGCTCAAAGATGGCTCCGGGTCCTCACTTCTGAGCTTTTCCTGTTCCTTCGGGCTAGGGGTCGTCTGCCCTCTCTGGGGGCGCTTTTTTGTGAGAGACAATATTAACATTAATGCTCACACACTCCAGACAAGTAGGTGGTGCATGCAGAAGCGACCCTGTTTTAGAGAGGAGTAAATTGAGGGACTGACTTTTAAGTGATTCTCCGGAGGTCACATGGCCAGGAAGGATTAGAGCATGACCTCTTGCCCTGTTTTCTCATGACTCTGAGTCATGGTCTGGGGGGTCTTTCGAGTAGAGTCCATTGCCATTTCTGATGGGGGGGGGCATCCTGCTAACCTTTAAAGCTGAATCTCATAGACATCTCCTCATTCTTCATGGAGACTTCCACCCCCACCCCTACAGAGCTTATGGAGACTCTCATCAGTTCGCCCCAAAGAGAAGGGAAGGGAGTGAGCAATTATTAATCCTCTTATTATGGGCCAAGCACAACGCTAAGTAGTTCCATTTCAATAGATTAAATTCAACAAATATTTATTAGCAATCTACTTAGGGATAATACTCTTCTTGACCCCCCAAGTGAGTGCGGCCAAATCAAATCTTGGTTTGCGATATTGATATATTAACCATATTATTTAACTTAATCATATTAATTTGTGCAACAATATTGATTAGAGACCTCTTAAATGAAATTAAATTGACATGAGGAAAGTCACAGTTTCTCTTTCCAAACATTCTCCTGTTACCCTGGCTCAACTTTATGGCCTATAGCTTTTTCTAAGGAATAATCCTCTTGTTGGCAAACCTTGCACTTGAAGAGAAGTTTTAGTTCCTTTGTCCAGTCCTGGAGCCCACCTTCTCAGCCTCCCTCTCCCAATGGTCTAACTCTATCAATCCCTCACCAATTTTTTTCCCATTTTTTTTAATTAAAGCTTTTTATTTACAAAACATATGCATGGGTAATTTTTCAACATTGACCCTTGCAAAGCCTTCTGTTCCAAATTTTCCCCTCTTTCCCTTCACCTCCTCCCTTACATGGCAGATGGTCCAATACATGTTAAATATGTTACAATATATGTCAAATGCAATATATGTATACACGTTTATGCAGTTACCTTGCTGCACAAGAAAAGTCAGATCAAGAAGGAAGAAAAAGAAAAACTGAGAAAGAAAACAAAATGCAAGCAAACAATGACAGAAAGAGCGAGAATGCTATGTTGTGTTCCACACTCTGTTCCTACGGTTCTCCCTCTGGGTGTAGATGGCCCTCTTCATCACTGACCAATTGGAACTGGTTTGAATCCTCTCATTGTTGAAAAGAGCCACGTCCATCAGAACTGATCTTCATATACTACTGTTGTTGACATGTATAATGATTTCCTGGTTCTGATCATTTCCCTCAGCATCAGTTCCTGTCAGTCCCTCCAGGCCTCTCTGAAATCATCCTGTCATTTCTTATAGAACAATAATATTCTATAACATTCATATACAACAATTTATTCAGCCATTCTCCAGTTGATGGGCATCCCCTCAGTTTCCAGTTTCTGGCCACCACAAAGAGAGCTGCCACAAACATTCTTGCACATATGGGTCCCTTTCCCTCCTTTAAGATCTCTTTGCGATATAAGCAGTAGCACTGCTGGGTCAAAGAGGATGCACATTTTAATAACTTTTTAACATAATTCCAAACTGCTCTCCAGAATGGCTGGATCCATTCACAACTCCACCAACAATGTACCAGTATCCCAATTTTTCCTCATCCCCTCCAACATCCATCATTATCTTTTCGTGTCATCTTAGCCAACCTGACAGGTATGTAGTGGTATCTTAGAGTTGTCTTAATTTGCATTTCTCTGATCAATAATGATTTGGAACACCTTTTATAAGGTGACTACAAATAGTTTTAATTTCTTCACCTGAAAATTGTCTGTTCATATCCTTTGACAACTTATCAATTGCAGAATGGCTTGATTTCTTACAAATTTGATCCCTCACCAATATAAAGGTTCCCAGTATTTCCTTTCCTGCTCATCCCACCAAGTAGTGACTTCCATGAGAAGCCGAGGTCTTCCTCTGGGCTTAGTTGTCAGCTCTATGTAGGTGACTTTCAGGTCTGTCTGTCTGTTGGTCTCTAGTCTCTCTTCAGAGCTCCAGTCCTTCACTGCCAGCTACCTGGCAAATGTTTCTGAATAGACTCCCAGAGAGATCTCAGAAAGGACACACACAGAAGAGAAGTCTGTCTTTCCCTTTAAGTTCTTCCCTCTTCTTCAGTTTCTCCTCCCTGTGGATGCTGCCACTTTCCTCCCAGTTATCCAGGTTTCCAACTCTGCAGTCACTTTCACACATCTTTAATCTTATTGACAAAGCTTCCATCATCTCTTGTGGGGGTCTTCTCCTCACTCACACAGCCACAACCCCATTCGGGCTCTTGGCCCCCCTCAGTTGGACTCTGCACTGGGGGTGCCGAACTCACTGAGAAACAAGGGCCTCCAAATCCTTCATGAGCATCCTTGTAGTCCACATCCTGATGTAGAAAACCACATATTAACCATCTCTGTGTTTTATTGCATTTGTATATTGTCAGTTCTCAACTGCATTTCAATGTGGGTTGAGCTAAACTGAGGCACGTGTGGCTTGTGTGGTTGGTACTTTGGCTCTGTCACCTCCAGGATCAAACCCAGCTCTGATGGGAGAAGAGAAGCCAGTGCTCACCTGGGGTCCTTTGTGGCCTTATCTGGCCGCCTAACGATCCTGCCTGCTCTTTCTGGGACTGACCTTCAGTTTTTAGGAGCCAGAAGAGCCAGCCCAAGCTCGCCTCTCTTAGGCCAGAAGTCAGAACTGTTGTGGCTTTCGAAGGCCCTCCCTTCCCAGTGTGCTCAGGGACCTCCTCATGGGCTTCCTGGGAAGTGAGTCCTGTATCTCTGGGAGCCGGGCTCTGGGAGTTAGCTCCTCAGCTGGCATGGGGCCAAGTTAAATGGGCCTCTCAGGCTTTGTAATCACACAAACACTGGTTCTGGCTGAATCAGGAGAGGCGAGGGGTCTGGTGGGAGCATCATTTACAAGCAGGAGATGGCTTTGAGTGGGCCAAGTCTGTGGGGCGGGGAGGCTTCCCTGGGAGCCTGAGTCAGGGCGCCCAGGAAGGGACGGGCAGCTCTGAGAGAGTCCTGAGGTCAGAGCACACTGAAAGGGTCGGGCAGCTCCGAGGGAGCCCTTGGGGCCAGGTTGGCGGGTGCTGTGGAGACGGAGCGGGGCTGGAGTGGGGCGTGACGGGAATTGATGCTGGCAGAGTGTCATGTTCAATAGTGTCTCAAGGCAGCTGGAAGATGAATGAGCAGAGTCTTCTCCCACCTGCCCATTCAGTAAGCCATGTCCTTCTTGTAGCAGAAGCATCATTAATATTATTTGAGAGGAACAACTATGTTCAGAACACACTCGTTTGCGGTCGGAACAAGCGGGTCTGTACTAGCTGTTTCTCCTCATGTCGGCCTGGTTAGAACATCCAGGACTGGTGGGCCCAAGGCGGCTAGCAGTGGTCAGGGGTTACATTTACAGTGTTGGAGGTGATGGTGCAACTCAGCTCATAAACGTAATTCTTTTCTGCGAACTTGTTTTAGCTATTTATTCGTGGAAAAGCTAGTAACAAGAGCAGAAGGCAGGATCCAGATGCTATTTAGGTTGAGCAGTACCATAGGATATTGAGCTGTAGAGGGGATGCACAAATGGGGGGTGAGCTCCAGGGTGAAAGGAACATCTGCAGTTCTGAGCTGCAGGAATGGGGTCCGAGGTGGGACCCCTTTAGTCCTTCAGCACTCTTTAAAACGGGGCCACGTGAGGGAATAAAACAAAGCTACGTTTGTGGAGTTCGGTGTCTCACAAATGGAAGTTACTGCCAAACGTGAGAATAAAACATTCAGAATAAAGTTCAAACCAAGTGCAATTGGATGAAATTAGGGCTTTAAACACAAACCATCAAAGGAGACATGACCAAAACCATGATTTCTTCATACTCCTAGGAAATGTTAAGTAGATGAAAATATTTTCCCAGCTAGAGTGGAATAATGGAATCGAACGGGAAATGTTCCCGGTCTTTGCTCCGAAACTTTGGCCTAAGCCCGCCTCTGGCACGCCGAGCACATGATGGACATGAAGGACTCCCTTTAGGGTGGGCTCCTCTCTTGGCTTACAACTCCTCCCGGGAAACCTGAGAAAACAGGAGAAGTGCCTTGCATGACACTGAATTTCCTTACCTCCTGATATGCGCAATGTAACTGAAGAAATTTATCATTCAAAGGAGAAAACTAGAATAGAAATCCTGGACTGAGGAGGTCTGAGTCCCAGGGATGTGTGCAGACTCCCAGCCACTTAAGGATGGAGTCCCAGATATCCTGCTGGAGGAGGATGTTTTGTAGACAGAAAGGCTGCTCTTCTTTTCTCCTCCTTAAGTACCCCCTCTGCCCATGGGGATAAGGTGGGGGGACATGGGTGGGGAGGGGGAGGACCCATTTCCTCTTCTCCCTCACTGCTACTCGACTAGGCAGGTCTCTAAAGAAGCCTTTCATCTTCAGGAATAAGTCTTTAAGTAAAAGAGGAGGACAAAAAGGCCGTTTCAAATCCTCTTCTGGCTGCCCCTCCCAGACAATTCTTTCCCACTTCACCCTGCTCTAAGTCCCTTGTTCACTCTCTCCTGGTTACCAACCTTACCCCTTACCATGACAGGGGCAGACAAATTTTATTCTGCCCTTTTACTAGAATGGAGTCAAGTATTTCATTACTTGTAACACTTAACCTTTCAGCCTCAGTTTCCCACCCTGAAAAGTGGGGTTGTTGAACTATATGAACTCTAGCATTTTATGGGTCCATGCTTTCAGGTTAACAGCATCTCTGACCTTTGAATGCTTCTGCCAGAGCTTTAAGGGATTTCACACAACATTAGAATAACGGCGTGCTTAGAATACAGTCTCCTCTGTCCGGATCAGCCATTATTCTGTATGGCCACAGGAAACGTTGAACAATACAGCTCCCTCAGAAGCTGGAAACGGCTGCTTTTGTGGCGGCAGTGAGTTGGCAGAAAGTCCCGGGTCCCGATACTCTCCGGTCTGGGCACCCTGTGTCCCCACTTGGAAAAGAGGGTTAATAATTCCTGTTATTTCAGAGGATTGTGAGGAAAGAGCTTTGTCTGGCTTCCAGTGGTAGAAAGGGGGGATTTTTTTCTTCCTTCTCTTCTTCCTCTTCTTTTTCCTCCTTCTCCTCCTCCTCTTCTCCGGTTTCCCCTTTCCTTCTTTCTCTCTTCTCCTCTCCCTCTCCCTGTGTGCACTATTCCTCCCACTCACCTTATTTGTCTGAACTCTGACGAGATCCTAAGAAATGATTTTATTGTGACTTCTAGCCCCGCTTTGTTCTTCCTGGCATTTAGTAGACTCTCATCTGCAGGGCAGGCCTTCCCGATTTTTCACTGAGTGGAGTATGATCAGTCATTAAAGATGGATGCGCTTACTCCCCTGGAGCCCATCCTTAAATGTAATTAGTGGTAGAGTGAAGTTGGACGTACTTAGGCAGGAGAGCTAGGAAATGGGATCAGGCACTGGATGGATGGAATCTCAATTTTTTTTTTATCTATTAAGGAATAAAGCTTCAATTTTTTTAAAAAAATCTGAATTTGAAAGATTGTGACAGGAAGCTAAAGGAATATATATGTATGTCGAATTCCTCCATCCATCCATCTTTTTTTCTTTCTATTTGCCTAATCTCCATCCCTTTTGCTCTATTTATACATTTGGGTCTGGCCGTAAACCACCAGCGCACTAGGTGATTATTTCTTCAGCCTAATGGATTGGATTGTGTAAGTTATGGCTTCTGTGCTCATTGGGAGCTGTTAGTGTATCAAAGAGAGGTTTCTTTGAGCCTCTAATGTGATAAATTTGGGGTGTATTTACTCTT
Organism: Sminthopsis crassicaudata; assembly: GCF_048593235.1. Lineage (NCBI taxonomy): Eukaryota > Metazoa > Chordata > Mammalia > Dasyuromorphia > Dasyuridae > Sminthopsis > Sminthopsis crassicaudata. Next base: position 15,411,090 of record NC_133617.1, read on the forward strand.
TTATCCCTTGACTTTTATGCCTTCTCGCTATACTGCTCATCTGCAAAGAAAGCATTAAGAACCCAAGGGTCAATGCAAATTTGTTAATGGTGTCCAGTGTGGGCCTGGGTGGAACATACGTACACACGCCCGCTTTGACCCATCATGGAGGCCCCTCGGGCTGCACTGTCCCGGAAGACCCTGAAAAGCGCTGGGGCAGTTCTAGCCCCACAAGGTCAGAGAGGATGGTGGCCAGGACAATGGCTCCCAGGACATCCCTTGAGTTTCAGGAGAGCTCTTGGCAGCCCTGGTGGAGAGCTCCCCTTCCTTCATAAGGTGAGATGGTTTCTGACTAGAAAAGCTGCCTGGGGGCGAGTGGGGAGTGTCAGGAGTTGGTAGAAGCCCCTGGGGTCTCTTCAGGATGGTTCAGATGGGGCCCCTTACTGACAGGCAAGAAACTTAGCTCCTCCGTGCTCCCAACCAGGCCCCAAGCCTGGGTTGTGACCAGTGGCTTTTCTGCACCGATCGAGGGAGTTTTTGTGCTGATTACATTCTGGACCACCCCCGCCCCTTCCCTCCAGAGGCCTGTGCTTATGTGTGCGGTATCCACCACGGTTCCTTGAACACAACACACACTCAATAAATGTTTATTATTTTCATATGAATTTAATTTGGGGATTGGAGAGATAACAACTGTGGGAGAGTTTGGTATCGAGTTGAGCCACGGACCCTAATTGATCTAGGCTCCAGGTGGTTCTCGAACCTCCCACACTCCCAGCGTTCCTATGGACTGGAGGACGAGTTCTAATATTGGGGAGGGGAGACATGGGCTTTGTCAGAACCAGGTGGACCACCTGGCTTAAGTGTTACCGCATAGCACGTATCACCCCGCCCCATACCTATGCTAAGGATCTCCTGGAAATGACCAGTGGAAAGGCCTCTTGTGATCTCTGAGGGCCTCAGCACGCTCCCTGCTCCTCCTCCTGTCCCTCCACTGCCCGCCGTTCTGCAGGTCAGACTTCCTGAGCCCACTTTCCCCTTCTCCTATCTGCTCTCAACCTAGAAGGAGGTGGCCAGGGGCTGGAAGGGCAGGGAGTGGAGGGCCCCGAAAGGCCCACAAGGGCCCATCTCCGCTTTTCCTGTTAGGCAACGAACATTCATTGCGTGGCTGAGGACCCTGATGGGTGGAGGAGGCCAACTTGCCTGGATTTCTTTGTTTTCCAGCCACCTGTCTCCTGTCAGCCGTTGTTGGAAATTTCTCAGCTCCGGGCAATCTGTGCCAGACTCCCAAGACAGCCCGCTCTGCATTCCTTCTGGGAGAGTTAAACCCAGGCTGGCTCCCCACAGTCCGGCATCTTTAACCCACTTCTCAAGAGCCCGTACCCCTGCCTCCATTACCTACCCAGCCTGTCTGCAAAGCTTTACAAGATGCAGAGAATCTCATTTTAGTTTCAGAATACACCAAGGAGGTGGGAAAGACAAGGACTCTTCCCTTTTTTGTAGATGGGGAAAGACCTGGGGAGGAAGGAGCCAAGGACATCCCACGTGCGCACACAGTCAAGAACCCCGGTTCTGACTCTCTTAGAATGGAACAAGAAGCTTGTTCACTTTGCAGTGGGAAATAGGAGGGAGAGTAAATCGAATGCTTGTTAATGGAAAAGAAATTAAAATTCAGAATCACTAGATTCGGATTTGAAGAATTTGGGTTGAAAACCCAGCTTCATCATCTGTGGGACCTCGGGCTTATTTCTTGGCTTTTTAGGTTCTGTTTCCTTATCGGTAAGATGGGGGGGAGGTGAGTATGTGTGTGATACCGGCCAGAGTCATACTCTTAACTCCCTGCAGCTCGCCACTGGGCTTGTTGTCCGGTCATTTTTCTCCGTCGTGTCCAACTTTCCATGACCCCATTTGAGGTTTTCTTGGCAGAGATACTGGAGAGGTTTGCCATTTCCTTCTTTGGCTTATTTTACAGATGGGGAAACTGAGGCAGACAGTGTGTCTAGACAAACAACTAGTTAGTGTCTGTATGTGAAATCTGGAAGATGTTTTGTTGACTCCAGGCCCAGCATGTAATCTGCCATCTTCACTGGGTAGCTGGCTTCAAACAGATTCATCTCTATATGAGGTCAGTCTGAGTAATTTCCCATCTCAGCCTCCAGAAAAAGGCCCAAGTGGTTCAGCTCTACCTCTGTCAGCAAGTCCTCAGAGAGTGCCTCAGTGCTATCGGGATCATCGTCTGTTGAAGGGGCTCATCATTGGCCACACAACCTCAGCCAGGTGGAGGGCCCCAGGGACGCGGCAGGTTTCTATACATCTTCTCCTTCAGTCTCCCAGGTGCCTTTTTGGGAAAGCCCATCTACCTCCTATTCCCATAGGAGAGACAGTCAGTCATTCTTTGCCCAAGAAAAACTCTGGACTCTATCTCTCCATCTGTCTGTCCACTCACCCATCTATCTGTCTGTCTATCTATTGATCATTTATCTATCATCTATATGTCTATCATCTGCCTATCATCTATTTATCTATCCATCCATATATCATCTATCTATCATTTATCTATTATCTATATGTCTATCATCTATCATCTATCTATCTATCATCCATGTCTATCTATCTATTATCTATCATTTTTCATTGATCTGTCATCTGTATGTCTATCATCTGTCCATCCATCCATCCATCCATCCATCCCTCCATCAGTGGGGGTTTCCAGATCCCTTCTTCCTTTTTGCTCTCATTCTGCTGCCTCGTGGCTCCGTTCTCAGCAGGATGTGGTAAAGCCTCTGGGTCAGAGCCCGTCCTGTGGGTCTAGTCATGACCCGTCCCTCTTCGCCCCCTCAGGAGACACACCTTCACCTGTGCTGTCACCGGCAGTCTCAGCTGCCCTGCTGTTGAATGTCCTGGGCCAGCAGACTTTCGGTTGCGTCCTGCTGGCGTCCGACTCCTGCAGAGGAGTTCTGGACCAGGACACCATTGGTCCCACTTCTGGTGGTCTTCTCCAGCGCCTACTGCCCAGATTGCCGCCCACAAGGGGTGTTCTGGGGGAAGACCCTCCCCACACAACTGGCCAGTGATACCGGTGCCTCTGATACCGCACCCCCCCAAAAAAAAACGTCCTTAACATTTTCTTTTCGATGTTTCGAAGGACACAAAGGGGAAAAGACCCAGGAAGAGTTTTTCCTTGACAGATTTCTTAGACTACATTGTCTGTAATACACAAGGGTGACATAGTCACACTAGAAGCACACAGGAAAAGTGGCCTGGAGAATTGGCACCAGTGCATCACCATCTGCTACTTCCTGCTTTATTAGCCAAAGTAGCCAATTTTTAGTCATCTTAAATATCCTAAAGCAATTTAAATCTCTTCTTAATCAGTCTCAAGTAACAGATGGATAATAATGCGGTATAGCTTCCAAGGGCTCTAGACTAGTTCCAAATTTGGGGCACACTCCCCCCTAACTTATGGGTAAGGCCCCTTGACAGCTCTACGGTTCCAAGTTCCATGATTTCCCAAAGCCTTGTCTACGTGTGACAGGCAGGTTTATATTTCCTAGGCTAAAGATGATAGGACGCAATCCACTATTTTGAAAGCTAACAATAGCAGATTGTGTGTGAGTTTGTGTGTGTGTGTGTGTGTGTGTGTGTGTGTGTGTGTATGTTTGTGTGTGTGTGCATGAGAGAGAGAGACAGAGACAGAAAGAGAAGAGACAGAAAGGGACAGAGACAGAAAGAGAGAAAGAGAGAGAGAGAGAGAGAGAGAGAGAGAGAAAGAGAAGAGACAGAGAAAGGGACAGAGACAGAGAGAGACAGAGACAGAGAGAGAGAAAGGAAAAAGAAAAGAGAAAGGGAGGGAGGAAGGGAAGGAAGCAAAACTGGGAAGGATGGTGTGGTTCTTAAAGTTCCTGGTCCCCATTGTAGAGAGAGAATGTAGAACCTGTTGTCCCCAGAAGTCAGCTGTGTAAAGACTTGTGCATCCCAGGAGAGAAGTAAACCCCAGGGTTTGAGAAGTGGCAACAGCCAGTATATGGCAGCTGATAAGGGCCTCAGACCTGGTTTCTTAAAAAGAGCAAGAGACAGTTTGGAGCCTATTGAGAGCATCATTTGAAAAATACAGCCTAGACAAAAGGAGAGAGATTTCGGAGCAGTTCTGAGTTTCTGGACCCAGGTATCTACAGACAAGAGAAATCACATGGTTTTTTACTAGGGCAGGGAATTATGTGGATTGTATAGATCCTGTGGATGTGGGGGTGATTTCCCAGCTGCCCTAAAGGCTTTATCTTTGAAGAAAGAATTCAATCCAGAGGTAGGACTGATGAATACGGAGAATCATATCATTAGCATCAAACAAGAAATAGAACTTATTGGAGAAAGAAGGAAAATTTGGGGTTTTTTTAATTGTTAAAGGGTCTCAATGATGTCTTTGTATGGTAAGAATTCTTTCTTTAGGGTGAAATAAAAGTTGTACTCAAATATATATCTTCTTGACTAGGTTTTTGAATAGAATTTAATGGTAAATAAAGGTGGTCTTGTCTCCAAAATATTTATTACTGGTTGCATGGGAGCATCTTTTACCCAAATCTGTCCAGGTTGAAACATAAGAGAAAGACAGATAGAATGACCTTAGAAATCACAAGACTGAACTTGATCTGTTTAAACCCAGAGCTTTTGATCGGGGGCCTTTGGCAGGCAGTACTTCCTGATTTTAAAAAAGTATTTTCTTTATCTCCCTCTGAGATTTTCCCCCAATTCAGAAGACCTGGATTAGAATTCTCTGATTCTTAAGAACAATGTGATCTTTGCCAAGTCTTTTCACCTTAATCTGCTTAACTTCATATAGTGATGGGAAGAGAATGCTTTGAAGACCTTAAAATATATAACCATGAGTTGGTAGAAACGTTTAGAGATCCTTGGGTTAAAGCTGGAAGAAACTTTCGGGGACATGAAGCTCATTCTCATTGTGATAGGACCACTATCTGTCAGGGTTTGCTGCTCCTTCTCCACCCCTAATTTAGGAAAAAGGCATCAAAGCCAAGACTTGATTGGTCCAGATGGAGAAAGGCTCAAGCTTTGCCAGCCTTGACCAATCTGTGTGGTCACATTGGGCACAAAAGAAGCCGTTGCCATAAAGTCAGGCCTTTCTGACTCAGAAAACTGCCACTGACCAGATGCATTCCCATATGGGGATGAGGGGGCCGCCGGCTGCCAATGGCCTTGGCTACATTAGGGCCAAGAAAACTCCTTTCTTCAATTATTCACTGACTACAAGTGCTTCATTTTTCTCCACATTAAGCCTGAACCAACAGGTGCCCGCATCAGGTCTCCCTCTAGTTTTTGATGTTCTTGGTAATTGGGACAGGATGATCTTGTGGATCACATTGTAGTCAAGTTTGGGAAAAGTACTCAAACCATGGGGTGATCCCATGGCCAGATCCAGTGGGGCTCCAAGTCTACTTCTCTGTGACTCGTGTGATCTTGGAAGTGAGATTTCCCCTTTGTGGGCCTGTTTGTGTCTCTAAGGCAAGACACCCAGACTAGATGGCTGTGAAGATCTCCTCCAGCTCTAAATGGATCCTCTCATGCTTTGTCTGTGGTTTTGTGGTTTTTTTCTTCTTGATGTTTACTGCGTGACCATGACAACACCGACCAGGACTAGACTCAGCTCTTGGTCCATCACTGCTGCTAAACTGAACATAGAACATAGAAAAGTCTCTCCTCTTCTCAGGGACCCATTCTCCTTCTCTGAATTATTACTAAAACCCTTATCCCTTCTAGATTTGACCTTCTGTCATTCTGAGAGCTGCAGCTGCCCCAAGGGGTTCCATTCTATGACTCTGGGCCCCCAAAAATCTCCAACTCTGAACGTCTCTTCCTGCTTTTCTAAGCTTCAGTGATTTCTTGGGGGGCAGTGGTGGTAGTAATGGGTTCTGCAGTTCCTTGCCCAATCTCCCTACTAATGCAATACTTTCTACAGATATAGAACTATAGATACAATAGCAAAAACATCGAAGACATAAAACCAAAAACAATTCTGAGGTGCCAACTTACACCTGTGGCTAATATGACAGAAAAAAATGATAAATGTTGGAGGGGATGTGGGAAAATTAATGCACCGTTGGGACCGTTCTGAGGAGTAATTTGAAATTATGACCAAAGTTGCAGTCAAATGGTGCGCAGACACCCACCCCCTTTCATCCATAATACCATGGTTAGGTTTGCATCCCAAAGAAATCGTAAAAAATGGGAAAGAACTCAGAGGTACAAAAATGTTTATAGCAGCTCTTTTTGTGGGGCTGAACAATTGGAAGTTGAAGGGGTGCCCGTCAATTGGGGAATGGCTGAATGTAAAGGAATACTGTGCTTCCATAGGAAATGATGAGCAGATGGATCTCAGGAAAAGCTGGAAAGACTTACATGAACCGACGCTGAGGGAAGTGAGGAGAACCAGGTGAACATTGTGCACAGCAGCCGACAACACTGTGTGATGATCACCAAACTGCTCTCTTCCGCAGTGTAATTGATGGGGGTGATAGCCCCTTTGAGATTCCTTGTCTGATTTCCAACTTCCTTTGGGCCTTTACAGGGTCTGGTCAAAGCCACCCTTTTGTGTTCCAGGGGGAAGGATCCGGATCTGAGCCACTTTGGCCTGTGCCCAGTCCCCACTGGATCTGAGCTGGCTTGGGTTTTCAGATCTGCTCAGGCAGCCCAACCCCCCACCTGGTGGGTCCTGGCTATCAAGGAATCAATCTGGGCTCCACCCACATGCCCCTTCAAGCAGATAAAAGAGCCAAGCTGAAATCACCCCTTGGCGGAGAGTTGAAAGATGCCAGCATCATAGACTCTCCGTCCCACCGCCTTTGGTGTATTTCTTCCTCTCTCTAATGCCTTTTACTAACTAGACTTTAACCTTGCAATAAACTTCTTTTTACCCATCTAGGTTTTCGGGCCTGTAAATTCCTTTACAGGGGACTCTTGTGCGGCCACTAGACCCGATTTAACTCTGTATCCTCGCCTTGAATCCAAAGGGGTTGCAGGAGCTCCGTGTGACTCCCTGTACCCCAATCCTGCCTCTAGCCCTCAATTAATCCTAATGTTAATGAGGTATAAACCTCGTCATTAGGTATTTACCTCATCATAATGATAACAGACAATTCCAAAAGACTTGTGGTGGAAAATGTTCTTCACATCTGGAGAAAGAACTGCGGAGTGTGAATGCAGGTCAAAGCATATTGTAGCTTTTTTTCTGATTTCTTCTCATGGTTTTCCCCTTTGTTTTGATGCTTCTTTTGCAATGGGACTAATGCGGAAATATGCCAGACATGATTGCACATAGATGACCTAGATCAGATCGCTTCCTGATTTGGGGAATGGCAAGGAGAGGGAGGAAGGGGAAAGCCTCGCCTTGGTCGTTATTGGTCATTATTGGCTCTCCTGTGGGCCAAGGCCATCCCTGTTGCTATATTACAATCTGAAAGAGACAAATCTATACATATTTAGATAGATATAAAGAATTTTACCAATTAGAAAAGAAAAAGTTCTTCATTTACATTGGGTTTTTTGCCTTTTAAAAAAATCTATTTTAATCTGAATGGAGGAAGAAGACTTGAGTGATAGGAAGAAGGAAGAGAAGGGAGGATCAGTAAGAGGGAGCACTTTATAGTTTGAATAGGAAATAATAGTACAAGTCAAAGAACTAGATTAGCCTGTGTGGAAAGTAAGAAAGACGATGGGGGCGGGGAGGAGCCAGAGCATCCACATCCGGGACCTGTTTTCAGATTCTGGTTCCGCCCCTCCTCCGTGTGTGAGGTAGAACCGCCCTTTCTGGGCTCCAGCCGATGGGGGCCCGGAAAATTAGGTAGTTGGACGAGACAGTCCTTCCAGTCCCTTCTGCCTCCAACCTCATGATCCTTAGAGTGGAAAAAGCGGGTATTGTACTTGCTTTGGGCAGACCTTCCTAGAATTGTGAACCATTAGATTTGGGTCAAGCGCTTTCTGAAGTGTTTAAGGGATATGCAAATATGGGGGTGACACATTTTGGGAGCAGCTCTAAGGGGGGAGGGGGCGCTCCGCAGGGCTAGGCTTCCTTTGAGTTCTGTTCGAATGCCGTGGGGGAGGGGGCACTTCGCTCCCCTCCCGGCTGTGAATGCAGGAGCAGGTAACAACCAGCCACATTTATGTAGAGCTTGGCAGGCAGCACGAGGCAGAGGCCTGCAGGGCCAGAGTCACGTGTCCGAGTCACATGTCCTGAGTCGAATCTTAGGCGAGGTCGGGCGCTCGGCAGAAATGGCGGCCTGGCCTGTGGGAGATGGGCCTGGCCCGGATTAAGTGGGGGGCGCTAGACTCAGGTGTCCTGCAGTTTTTCCTTGCTGCCATTTCCTGTTTCCTACGGCCCCGACCTCTGGGACTCCCGTTCTCCACGTGGAACCCCGCCTTCCTGCGGGACTGCCGGCAAGGCCCCGGCGCCCGCTTCCCGACGCCCTCCACGCGGGCCCGATCACATTTCTGGTCCGCAGCCTCACAGATTTCATTTTATTTAATTGGAGCAGGGAGGGGGAGGGGCCACGTTTCCTTGGAGTTCTTGCCTCTGGAAGCTCCAGGTTATTGATTCAGAGGCTGAGAATAGAAACGCTTGGAAGCAAAGGCTCCCGCGGGACGCCGGGGTGAAAGGGCAGGGGGAAATGATTAGAATTTAAATCTCCGGACTCCGCCAAATTTGTTGTTTCCATTTTTTAAAAAGGAGCCTCAGACCCGGTTACGGAGAAGGAAATGACTGGCGCCGCCGCCTAGGCTTTGTTTAACGCCTGCAGCCGCGCTCGGAACTGGAGCCGTAGAGCCAGGAATCGCTGGATGCTGCGGGAGGCGGCCCGGGCGGCCCCGGCCCTCCTTGTCCGAGGCCGAGCGCCGCCTCTGGCCTGGGCCGGTATGTGGTGCGCGATCCCGGAGGGGCCCTCGACGGGCACCGCTTGTGAATGCCTCGTCCCCCACGTGAAGCTCTCCCCGGGCCGGGCCGAGCAGCGCTCTCTGCGCCGCCCAAAGGGAGCAGCCGCGGGGAGGGCCGAGGCGGCCCAGGCTTGTCCGGCTCCTTAAGCGGTTGTCCGATGCTGTGGGAGCCTGTGAGCACGTCTGGCCGCTCAGAGGGATCTCGGCCAAAAAGATGGCGGGGTGGGAGGGACCTGAGAATGGGATAGCGGGGTGGGAGGGGCCTGAGAACAGGAATGGCAGGGTGGGAGGGGCCTGAGAACAGGAATGGCGGGGTGGGAGGGGCCTGAGAAGAGGGATAGCAAGGTGAGAGGGGCCTGAGAACAGGGATAGTGGGGTGGGAGGGGCCTGAGAACAGGGATAGCGGGGTGGGAGGGGCCTGAGAATAGAGATGGCAGGGTGGGAGGGGCCTGAGAACAGGGATAGCAGGGTGGGAGGGGCCTGAGAACCTGGAACATATAGTATTGGAGGGGAAGGAATGTTAGCGATCCAGCCCCCTTCTAGAAGCGGGGGCACGAGGCCCAGAGAAGGTAAATGGCCCGCCCGGACACCGAAGCCCATGATGGTGGAATGGGGCCCGGGTGCTGGCACTCTCCCAGCCGAGCCCCCTGGCAGCCGGTGCTTCCGCCAGCCTCTCTCCCGTAGATACCCAGCCGATGCTAAAGGCCCTCGGGTCACGTCCAGGCCCGGTTCCTCACCCCGGCGGCCCCCGCTTTCCCCGCGGTTTGCGCTGCCTGACGTTGGCAGGGCCCGTGTTCTACCTCAGGGCAGTGACTGAGGAGAAGCTCAGAACCGAGGCTTGGGCGCGATTTTCCGATTCTCGGTCTCGGATGTTTCGGAATGTAAAGCACCGCAGAGTTGCTGGGCAGTGATGGATGAGCCGGGGCGGCGCTGTACTTGCCACAATAACTCCACGCTTGTGATAACTTTATGAAGAGTTTGAGAAAAAGCCGGTTTTTAAATGGTGCGATTTTAGAATTATTAAGAGTTAGACCCTAAAAGTGCATGAAATATTCTTCTTAAATCACCTTGTCACGGAGGGGCCTTCGTCTTAGCTGCAGCCATTTGTCAGGATCTCGCGGCTCCCGTGAAAAATGGCGGCGTCTTTTCTGGTTTTCTGCCTATCAAATTATAGGTTGTCAGAAGTACCAAGACAATCTGGTCCAAGCCCTGATTTTAAGGGGGAGGAAGTGTCGAGCCCAGGAAATGACGTGACTTACTCGGGCCACAGGGAGTTTGTGAGGGGGCCCAGACCCCGCCGGGCTTCCTGGTTCTGATCCAGAACTCTTTCTTTGCTTTTCCTAAAATCTCTGCCTCCATCGGCCCGATTCCCTTTCCCGGCTTCGGCTCCCACCAAACGCAGAATCTCCACGGGACTGTCAGCCTTGACCTCTCTCTGAGCTCCTCCGCTCTCTGGCTGTCCGTGGGCCCGTCCTCCCGGCACCTCCACCCCCCAGGGCCCTGCAGGCTCCTCATGCCCCCTTAAATCTCGCTGTCCTTCTAACTTGTGTTGCTCTAATTGTCGTTACCATGTCCTCGGTATCCCTTGTTTGACACCTGGAGATGTCTCTGGAGATCCAGGCAGAGGAAAAGGGAGAAGTCGCTGGCCACAAGGTGGTCCATTCTGGCTTAGCCATGACCTTCCTGACCCCACGTGGCCTCTGACAGCGCTTCCTATTTCTGTGCTCTCCCACTGGTCGCCCCCGCCCACCACAGGCCTTCACCTGCTGCCAGCCACCCCCCCCTTAGTGCTCGTGGTCCCCTCGCTGCCCACCATTTCCAGTTCTGACAATCAAGGCCCTAACGATCTGTGCTGGCTAATTTGCTGACCTTACGTCAGTCACATGTGAGTCACAGGAGCCGCTGCGACTCGCTCTCCAGCGGCTGGACTTTTCTCTCCGTCATGTGCTTAGACTTTCCTGTCCTTGGGGTACCTTCCTTTCCTTTCCCCTGTGGAACCGCAACCATTCTTTAAAGCTCATCTCAGATGCTACTTTCTCTGCTCCTTGAGCCCAGGCGAGTCTCTTAACCCTGTTTGCCGCAGTGAGATGAGCTGGAAAAGGAGACGGCGCCGCTCCAGCATTTTTGCCAGGAAAATCCCTAGTGGGGTCACAAAGAGTCGGGCGTGACCGAGTATGAGAGAACAAAACCAGTGGGGTTTTGTATAAAGGGGGTTGATCGAATCAGCTCATTACACCCACTTCCAGGAGGCGCTGCTCCCCTACCTTTGTCAGGTGAGCTCCATCAGCCAGAGACATGAAGTAGGATTCCCGGGCCTGACCCTTTAGACTAAGTGCACCAGGACCTTGGGCTTTAGAAATCCATGGAAGGCCCGGGATGAAGAGAAATGGTGGCACTCATGCTCAGTGGAGACTGGTCCCCTCCTGGGCGCCTAGGCCTGGCTGAGATGGTCTGAGCATCAGGAAACTTAGGAGTGGAAGCCTCCGGGCAAGCCCCTCAGAGCCACGGTCACCCCTCTCACCCTCTCATCTAGAACCTCGGGAACCTCGGAAGGTTTCAGCAGCCCAGAACCCCCGAAGCACAGGGTCTGCATTGAGAGCAGAGGACAGGTCGAACCTAGGGGTACAAGTCAGAGCTAAGACTCTCCAAGGAGCTCAGAAAAACGACCCCAGCTGAAGGGAACCTCTGGAGGCCTCGGCTAGAAGGGCTTTCAGAAGCTGTGAGTGATTCTTCTGACACGTGGGGTCCAAGGTTGAGCCAACTTTCCCTTGGATAACGTAGGCACTAGGTCAGAGAATGGGGGGGGGGGGGGGCATCCTTCCTACACCGCGTTAGCAAATGCTTCATTCCAAAAGCTGATTAAGCCTGGCCGAATGATGCCAACTGGTGATCAATGAGGAAAGCGCATCACCGGAGAGCTGTGGGGGCTGTAATCCCTCAGAACCAGCTTGGGACGCATGGTGGCTGCCAGTGCGCGTGAGCTTTGGGAAGGTCTCAGGGAGCAATCTCAAGGAAGGCCTACCCCACTGCCTCTAATGTGCTCAGTGTGCAACATCAGGTATCAATACGGTGATTTATAGCTGTCTGAGCTCCCTAGCGGACTCTAAACTCCATGAGGGCAGGCTCCGAGTCCAGACTACGTGTTGCATCTCACCCAACACTGAATACAGTGATCTTTATAGAGGTGGTGAATGAGCAGTTCTGAGAATCTTTATTGTGCACCTACTGTGTGTTAGCCACCTCATAGGCCCAAGAGATAGAACCACAGGAACCAAATAGTGCCTTCCCTTTACTGTGCACCTACTGTGTGTCAGCCACAGTGCCTTCCCTTTCTCCTGAGGAAAAGCAATACACACACGCAGATGAATATTTACAAAAGAAATATAAGATATTTTTTTTGGTGGGGGAAAGAGGACTAATTGCTGAGGGCTCAGGAAAGGCCTCCTTTGGGAAGTATCTCCAGGGATTCTTGGAGAGTCAGGTGAGGAAGAAGAGCATTTGTGGCCCTGACAACGGCATTTGCAAAGGCAGGAAGGCCACGCTAGAAGGCCGCATACAACAAACGTGGGTAACTTTGTCTAAACTGTTAAGTTGGGAGTGGCCGGTGTGAGGTGCGTTCTGTGATAGGTGGGAGTCAGCTGGTGAAAGACTCGAAATGCTGGACGAGGACTCGCTGAATGCTGGAGGTACAGGGCCCGTGTGGCAGCTTAAGTAGGGGGGTGACGCAGCCACGAGGATCACGTGTGAAGGGACCTCATGCAAGTCCCCATCTCCTAGGGGAGGTTGGGCTCGGAGTGGGGACCGAGCTTGGAGCCAAACCGAGGGCCCCTGATGTGTCCGCAGCCCTGGCACGCGGCCGATTGAATGACATTTCTCTGAGGCTCTCCGGCCTGTGCGGGTGAAGTGCCGTTACTCAGCTCAAGTGATCATTAGGCTGAGGGCCCAAGATGCTTTCACATTTAAGTACTTTTGTTTCATTTTGGAATGTAAATATTTTGGCTGGGGAGCAAATGCCGTAGATAAAATGACTCTCAGGACGGTGGGTTGTATACTTCTGCTTTTTATAAAATACACAGTGACAGTGACAATGGGGAAGGGTTGTTTCCCGGCATGGAAAGTTTACTTCTTTTTCTGATTAAGTTCTATAGTCTTTTGGGTTTGTCAGACACAGATCCTACTGGTGCTCAGGACTGATGAAAACATAACCCCGGACCTCAACTTTTTGTGATTCTAAAGTTACTGCCAGCTATGATTCTAATGTTCCCCTCCCAGCTCTGACATCCCCTGTTCTGAGGCTCCTCCCAGCCCTGACATCCCCTGTTCTGAGGCTCCTCCCAGCCCTGACATCCCCTGTTCTGAGGCTCCTCCCAGCTCTGACATCCCCTGTTCTGAGGCTCCTCCCAGCTCTGACATCCCCTGTTCTAAGCCCCCTCTCAGCTCTGACATCCCCTGTTCTGAGGCTCCTCCCAGCCCTGACATCCCCTGTTCTGAGGCTCCTCCCAGCGCTGACATCCCCTGTTCTGAGGCTCCTCCCAGCTTTGACATCCCCTGTTCTAAGTTCCCTCCCAGCTCTGACATCCCCTGTTCTAAGCTCCCTCCCACCTCTGACATCCCCTGTTCTAAGTTCCCTCCCAGCTCTGACATCCCCTGTTCTAAGCTCCCTTCCAGCTCTGACATCCCCTGTTCTAAGCTCCCTTCCAGCTCTGACATCCCCTGTTCTAAGCTCCCTCCCAGCTCTGACATCCCCTGTTCTAAGCTCCCTCCCAGCCCTGACATCCCCTGTTCTAAGCCCCCTCTCAGCTCTGACATCCCCTGTTCTGAGGCTCCTCCAAGCCCTGACATCCCCTGTTCTGAGGCTCCTCCCAGCTCTGACATCCCCTGTTCTGAGGCTCTTCCCAGCTTTGACATCCCCTGTTCTAAGTTCCCTCCCAGCTCTGACATCCCCTGTTCTAAGCTCCCTCCCAGCTCTGACATCCCCTGTTCTGAGGCTCCTCCCAGCTCTGACATCCCCTGTTCTAAGTTCCCTCCAAGCTCTGACATCCCCTGTTCTGAGGCTCCTCCCAGCTCTGATATCCCCTGTTCTGAGGCTCCTCCCAGCTCTGACATCCCCTGTTCTGAGGCTCCTCCCAGCTCTGACATCCAGTGTTCTGAGGCTCCTCCAAGCCCTGACATCCCCTGTCCTGAGGCTCCTCCCAGCTCTGACATCCAGTGTTCTGAGGCTCCTCCAAGCCCTGACATCCCCTGTTCTGAGGCTCCTCCCAGCTCTGACATCCCCTGTTCTGAGGCTCCTCCCAGCTTTGACATCCCCTGTTCTGAGGCTCCTCCCAGCTCTGACATCCCCTGTTCTAAGTTCCCTCCCAGCCCTGACATCCCCTGTTCTAAGCCCCCTCCCAGCTCTGACATCCCCTGTTCTGAGGCTCCTCCAAGCCCTGACATCCCTTGTTCTAAGATCCCTCCCAGCCCTGATATCCCCTGTTCTGAGGCTCCTCCAAGCCCTGACATCCCCTGTTCTGAGGCTCCTCCAAGCCCTGACATCCCCTGTTCTGAGGCTCCTCCAAGCCCTGACATCCCCTGTTCTGAGGCTCCTCCAAGCCCTGACATCCAGTGTTCTGAGGCTCCTCCAAGCTCTGACATCCTCTGTTCTGAGGCTCCTCCCAGCTCTGACATCCCCTGTTCTGAGAGCTCTCTCAGGTTTGATATTCTTTGTTCTAAAACCCCTTCTATTTTTTAATGTTGTAAGACCCTTTCTTAAGCTCTTTTATCCTGTGTCTCTTGTAGTAATAACATCCTATAATTCTAGGTGTGCAGACAGCTAGATTATTGAATTGACATTGCCTTCAAGATAAGTGTTAAGACTGTCTGGAAATTCAATATAATGGACTAATGCTCTCTGGATCCTTGAATAGAATACCCCCGGGGGGGATTCAAATTCAAGCTGGAGGTGCAGAGGATCTCCCTTCCAGGGCCGCATACATGGGCTGTTCATCTTGTTGACAGGAAGAAGACTATTTAAAGTAGTTTAGTTGGAGTTAGGATAAGTATGGTTCTAACATGGTACGAATTATTCCAAAGAAGGAAGAAAAAAAATAGAACAACGGGGATAATAGAGTATTTTGGAATCCCCCCTCGGTTGGGATGCTGTGCCCTTTCTGTGGCACGGGCTAAGGGAAACAAAGAGCGAGACCAGCTTGTGACGGAGATTGGACAGTGGCCCAAGCAGCTGTGTACGGGAATGGAAAATAGTCATTATTTGTCTTTGATCCCACAAAACTAACACTAGCGAATGGCAGAGAACTTGGCCATTTGGGGCATTTTCAGGGTCTTACTGATTTCACAGGAAATCAAGATTTTGTGCCACAATAAAGCGAGTCTAACATCATCAGAAGTTATCTATCCTTGCAGTGTTATTCATTTAATGGATGGAAGTCTTGGAAGAGAAGGGATCCTCTCTCCCTTCCCTTCTTCCTTCTCCCTTCTCAACAAAGAATCCTGAAGGGAATCCAGCATTTGAGCATGAGGGATTACAACATTAGTGAAAAATTATTGGGCGGGCAAAAGAGAATCGTGAACTCTGTGTGTGTGTATGTCTGGGCAGAGGCGTAGTTAAGGTCATGAAATAGCTCTATATCACAAGAACACGTGTGTGGGTGTGGGTGTGGGTGTGGGTGTGGGTGTAGGAAGGGGGTAGGATCAGTGTCATGGCAAATCAGGACATCTTCGAGGCCAAATGGCATGGCTGGCCTTCACTGCTTTGTTCCCTGGCATTCTGGGAAGGGGGTCACTGCTGTTCCTTTGGTTTGATTTGGTCCCTGATGGGTGAAGAGGGAGCCCCCAAACTGTTACCACATTCATTCTTAGGCAATGCCCCATCAGGGAGATGGTGGACGAGCCTTCAGGTGGGGCTTTTGGGGAAGCTCTGTAAGGAAAGCTGACAGAGGGGAGGGATCAAAGACAGATTTTTGCTTTTCTCAAGTGATGGCTCTGCTCAACGCTTTGCTGCTGAAAATCTACCCAGCAAGGCATTTGTAGGTCAGTTTGCTGATACCCACACAGGGACTCGGAGGATTTAGTTTTCAATTTTAACCCTGTTATTTAAGGGTGAAGAAAGTGAGCATCTCAAGGAAAGAGGGGCTGACTTGCCGAAAACCAGACCAATACTAGGAGATATCGATTATTGAGCGTCATCTGTTTTGTTCCTGGAGATTTCCAGCGACAGAGGCTTTACATCTTTACTTGGCAGTCTGTTTATATGTGTATTATAATTCTATTAGCAAGATGTTTTCCTGCGTATTCTTCGAAAGTCTCTTCTGCTACAATTTAAGGGATGCCCATAAAGAACCAACAGAGCTCACTTAGAATAGGCCATACCAGACTAGTTTAATTTTCCAGAATTGTTTTTTTTTCCCCCGAGTAAAAATGTGCTTTCTCTTTCCCCTCCGCCATTGAGAATAAAAAAAAAAAAACCAACCCCCTTCTACAAACATGTGTAGTCAACCATAGCAGATTTCCACATTGATCATGTCCAAAGGTGTAGATACATGTGGGAACTTGTGTCTGTATGCACGTATACACACGTGTGCTTCTCCCTCGACCTGCCGTGTTCAGCCGTCAGGATGACTCCGCGTGTGGAATCACAAGTCCTCGGCCCCCTGGTTGATCATTACCTGGATCCAAGGTCCCGAGCTGTTCAGAGCTGTTGTCCGTGATTGATTGTTCTCTTGGTTCTGCTCACTTTATTCTGTATCAGTTCATGCAAATCTTCCCAGTGTTCTCTGAAACTCTCCCCCTCCATGAGTACTCCATCGCGTGTATTTATTATAACTTCATTGGCTGTTTTAGGTCATTAGAGGCACAGGGGTTTGGAATCAGGAAGACCTGAGTTCAGATCTGGCCTCAGCTACTTAGCAATCATGGGACCCTGGTAATCACTGCCTGCCTCAGTTGAGGAAACTGCGGGATAATGGGGATAATAATAGTTCATCCTTGCCAAGGTTTTTGTGAAGATCAAATGGAGTTTTTATATATATATATATATATATATATGTAGGTATATATATGAAGTGTTCATCCGTGTCCGATGCATAGTAAGCACTGAATAAATGTTTGTTTCTTCCTTCCCTGTTCCCCAGTTGATTGGCACAACCTCAGAATCCCATTCTTTGCCACATCAAATACGAATTATATATATAATTTTTTGTCCTCAGAGTTTATTTTGCTAGGACTGATCCCTCCCTTAATCTGTCTTCCTTCGAATTCCTTTTCCTTTTCTCCCTTTCCTCTTATTTCTCATGGAGTATTTCTGTACTCAGTTCTGTGTACATGCGTGCGTGCTTGTGTGTAATCTTTTCTCCTTCTTTCCTCCCTCTATGACTTGCATAGTCTTCTTTAACTTGTTTCTTATGTGAGATAATTTCCCCAATCTTCTTTTCTTTCCCTCTCTCTCCATAGTGTATTCCTTCTCCTCTTTCTTTATATTCTTCTTTTAAGATCATTAAGACATATAAAACAATTCTGTCTAATTAGGTTCCCTCTGAAACCCTCGGTGATGCTGAGGTTCAGAGAGAATACAAATATCATTTCCCTATATTAGAAAATAAGCAGTTTATGCTTTTTTTTTTGTCCCTTACAATTATTCATTTTTTACCTTTTTCTGTCACTCTTACTGCTTTGTTTGAACTTCAAAATTTCTGTGCAGCTCTGTCTTTTCATCAGGAATATTTAGAAGTCCACTATTTCATAAAGATATGTTTTCCTCTGTAGGGTTATCCTCGGTTTTGTTGGGTTGGCTATTCTTAGCTTGAAAGCTCATATCCTTTGCTTTCTAGAATATTACATTCCAGGTTTTCCACTCTTTTATGGTGGTGGCTGCTAAATTGTGTATGATCCTGACTGTGGCTCCTCAGTACTTGATTTTTTTTTTTGGACTGCTTGCTGTCTTTTTTCTTTGTCCTAGAAGCTCTGGAGTTTGGCTATAATGTTCCTGGGAGTTTCCACCTTGGTGTTTCTTTCTGGAGATGACCAGTGTGTTTCTACTTTTGTCCTCTAGTTTTAAGCAATCTGGGCAGTTTTTTTAAAAAAGATGTCTTGAAATATAATATCTGGGCCCTTTTCAATCAGTAAAAGTCAGCTCTCCTTGTCTCCCACTATTCCATGTCCCCTTCCCTGATCCTCACAGAGAAAGCAAGAAAACCAAAGTCCTGTTGCAAATAAGATGTACTTATATATATTTGGTCATGGCTAAAAAGAAGGTCTCAATCTGTTCTTTGAGTCTATCACCTCTATCTCAGAGTGGTAGCATGTTTCATGTTGAGTCCTCTGGCATTCTGGTGGGTGATTACAGTTATTAGTGTTCCTAAATCCTTCAGAGGTATTTGTCTTCACTTATTGTTGATACAGGATACATTGAACAAACTAAATGATTTTTAATCTTCCTTCTGGCTTTAAATTCTATGATTTACTGATCCATCAGCACTAAGCTTTGCTTACCTGTTTTTAATGTTATACATCATAATTTTTTTTTTATTTAAATAGAACCTCTGTCGGTATCTTTGTACAAATACGTCCTTTTCTTTTAGTTATTTTCCTGATAATATATTTTCTACTGGTGACATTAGAAGTGAGTTTAATGTCTCTTATTTCCTTTTGTTGAGAAGGGGTAGGTGACTGAATGAGGAAGAATCTCTGAGGCTTCTCCATTTCCTGTTCCTCCCTGGGATGAGGGTACTCGTTTCCTCAGGCCCCCCAGTATTTTTTTTTCATGATTTGCATTTTTTTAAATAATTTTTTATTATTATATATATATTTTTTATAATATTATCCCTTGTATTCATTTTTCCAAATTATCCTCCCCTCCCTCTATTCCCTCCCCCCGATGACAGGCAATCCCATACATTTTACATGTGTTACAATATAGTCTAGGTACAATACATGTGTGTGAATATCATTTTCTTGTTGCACAGTAAACATTAGAATCCAAAGGTACATGCAACCTGGGCAGACAAATATTAGTGCTAACAATTTACATTCACTTCCCAGTGTTTCTTCTCTGGGTGTAGCTACCTCTGTCCATCATTGATCAACTGGAAGTGAGTTGGATCTTCTTTATGTTGAAGATTTCCACTTCCATCAGAATACATCCTCATACAGTATTGTTGTCGAAGTGTACAGTGATCTTCTGGTTCTGCTCATTTCACTCAGCATCAGTTGGTTTAAGTCTCTCCAGGCCTCTCTGTATTCTTCCTCAGGCCCCCCAGTATTGATAGTCTTTCTCATTTTTTTGTCAAACAGAAAACACCTCAGTGAAGTGATTTTTCTGTTGTTTACACAGACAAGACAGTAGGAAAGCCAAAATCCATTGCTTTTCTACTCTTTCATAGTGTTTCTCAAGGAATTCAAAGCCCTAGTTAGGCTCTTAATAAGAATACTGTAGTGGATCAAGTGCTATTGACCAAGTAATATTGCAATATCATTTTCAGCTCCTGGTCCCTAATGAAGGCGGTGGGTATTTGTGTCGAGGCCGGGTTGGCAATAAGCCACTTCGCCATCTCCATTTAGTCATCTATTTGCCTTGGGTGTCCCGTGGACACTGGCACTTAGCAGAGGCTCGGCCTCCCGATGATTGTGTCAGTCTGGTCAGGGTGAGAAAGAGCAGCGAGTTTTGGCTTTCCTGCCGGCTCTTTGAACATGACATGCTGTGAACATCTCATTTACTGGGCCTTATTCATGTCTGAAATAGATTAAAGATCTGGGGAATACCCGGCTGATGATGTGAAGAAAGCAGCTCAGAGCCGCTGCCAAGATCCTCGGAACTGAGAGCAGCGCAGGGCTCGGCCGCCCGCTCCGGTGGCAGGTCTTACCTCGACACTGGCTGGTTGGTCCTTGAGTGCCAAGGCTGGTCTGTTCATCGCGGGTGTGGCACCAGAGGCACTGGTTCTAGCTCAGGAAGGCGAGGGCGGGGCTTTCCTCCAGGAAAGGGCCGCACGTGGGGGCCGGGGCTCATGGAGTCTCAGATGGGAGGCTCGGGCCACGAAGCCACAGTGTGTCAGGAGGCTCACCGCAATGACAGAGTGACTGGCTGCCCACCACATCCTTCAGCAGTCGTGGGCATGACTGTGGGTTCAGGGGGTCCAAAGGCTCCATAATATTGTGAGTATCCACTCAGAGTCATATAGGAAATAAATCGTAGCAGTTATGCAAAATCGGACCTTTAACTCAGAATCCCATAATGCAGTAAGACAGCAGGAGCTCTGCTGTCTCCACTAACAGTGATGACTTACATTCGATACCCTCCATTATGTCATTTGATGCTCATGACGACCCTGTGAGGGAGTGAGAGGGGTGTTATCTGAGGTTTACACCGGAAGAAGCTGAGACCCCAAACTCAAGTCGTGCAGAGTTACCTCTGAGCAGAAGACTAGGATTTGTTTCTAGGCCTCCAGCCTTGAAATCCAGCCCGCCCTCTCCCATCCTCCACTGCTTCCCCCCACTGTATCTAGAGTCTGAGGCTGAGCTTGGCTGTTTCTAATGGTTGTGTTGTCTATTAGCTGCAAAATAAAAACCATCCCACTCCCAGAGAGCCCTGCTTTCCCATGCACAGCAAGCCCTGCAGAGACCTGGAAAAACCTGTGTGGGTGAAGGGAGAGTCCACTTTCTATGCCCCCATAATGCACTGAGTAGATGCTGATCTGAAATAGACATAATTTCATTTTTGAGGTTCTTTTTTGAAGAAAAAACCCCAGATCTTTTAGTTATCTTTGGCAAAGGAATAATATTAACATCTGGTCACCAAATTTGTGGTGCCCTAAAGGGGTTTGGAAGTAGTCCCACAGCCAATAAAATATTGGATTAAGCCACTTCACTTACTTGCATTGTGATTATTTATAAGAACCTTTTCTTAAACCCTCACTCCTAGCTCCATCTCCTTCCCCATTGTATTTATGGCTTACTCTGTACTTGTAAACAGCAGTTTTAATCTTCTCCATGAAGCGTTCCCTTGTACCCTTATGTGTAGGAAGCTACCAAAAACATGGTAAGAGAAAAGGCACCAAATGACCAAAATGGAATTAGAAGCGAGACACCATTCAGACAAAACCAAAACAGCAAGGCAGGCAGGCCATGTCCCCTCTTCTTGTGTCAGAGCTTGGAAAACAGTCTCCAGAATAATTTTGCACCGCTTTCTGTAGCACTTGAAGATTTGCCAAGTGTTTTCCTCCCCAGCATCTTTGGGAAGGAGGTTTCATGTATTTTACAGAGGAGGAAAGTTGTTCTCAGAGAGCAAGAGGGATTGACCAAAATAATACAGCCAATAAATGGAAAGATCTGAAAATTTGGAAGATTTCTGCATCCAAATTTGGTACTTTTTCCAGTGTATCCCAAAGATTCTAATTTATTGTGGTATATTGCATTTTGGGTACAAAGACAAATATAAATAATTCCTGTCTTCTAGGAGCTTACAATCTATTAAGGGTGACAACTTCTACACACATTACTATAGTCTTTACACACATACCCCCACCAACCCCCCACCACACACACACACACACACACACACACACACACGTAGAGGGCTGCAGATAGTGCGGAACTCTCAGTAAGGTATTGGGGGAGATCTGCCATGGACAATGTAGGAGAGCATAATTTTAAATAGTCTAGTAATGAAGTTCCTTAAAGAAGGCCTCATTCAGAAATAAAGCTCAATGAGATTTTCATTGAGTCATTGTTAGCCACTAGAGCTTAAGTCTGGAAAACCTGGGTGAGTGACCCTGGCTAAGTCATTATTTGGCTTAGTTTTCTCATCTGTAAAGTGGGGATCATAATAGCACCTATATCAAGTTGTTGTGAGAATCAAATGAGATCATATTTGTAAATTATTAGCGCAGTACCTGGCCTGTAGTTGACACAACATAAAGGCCATTGTCATCAACAGCCCCACAAAGAATTGAAAGAACCTTATTGATCATTTAAGCTTGCTGCCCCATTTTACAGATGGAGAAGGTGGATGTGAAGAGAGAAGCCACCTGTCCAAAATCCCACAACTACAAGAAGAACCTCGATGGGAGCGAGTCTCTTTCCATGCACAAAAACCCTCTTTTCACTTCCCCATAATGTTTCTGATTCAATATAATTTGAGGCCAAATAGAATCAGTTTAATTACAAGAAACGATCTCTTGTAGACTCAGATTTAGAAACCATTTTAAAGATAGCACGGGAGATGAATTAATGTAGCACAAGATTTATTAATATTATTACAGATAATATTAGTTTTAATAATTTGTACATAGTTCTTCTTGAAGCACTTTTTATATAGTATTGCATTTGACATTGAGTATAGACTTCTGGATTTTGAATCCAGAAAGCTCAAGTTTACGCTCCATCCAGCCCCAGTCCTATACTTGCTGTCAGCCAGCTGTGGCAGTTTGGGAAAGTGGACGTGGCCCTTGTCGTACCCGTTGGACAGTTGTTGGGAGAGCAGCATCATGCAGACTTGGAAGGGCTGCTGCATGACTCCATTATTACTGCCACTCACCATAATCCAGGGAGTTCCCATGGAAACTGTGCTTTGGACAGGTCATTTGCCTGTTGTGATGTTCTGTGTTCTGTTGTGCAGTTAGAGAAAATGACTTTTTTTGGATAATTGAATAAAAGTAGCACTAGGAAATGTTAGAAAATTCCATGTTGGCCACATGGATCATTCTAAGAGGGATGAGTGAGTTATGTGTTATTTTCTTTTGAGGGAAAAATGGCCAGAAGTTGGTCAGTCTTTCCTCTGTGCTTTTTTAAAAAAGCAGTAGAGTGTGATTTGAAGAGAATTCTGCCATACTCTGTCATCGATAACTGGTGATTGCTTTCCTCCAACCTCCTCTTTTCATGTTTTCTTCTTCCACTCTGACCTCTTCGCTGATGGATGGACTTTGACATTTGCTGGGCTCCCCTGTCAGACTTGCCACAACTTTAACAGGGAGGCCTTTTTACTTTATTGATTTGAAAATCAATAAGACGCTTTATGCGGTGTTTTTAATACCCTCCTAGCAAAGGTTTGATGGCCTGGCTCTTCTTTCTACTCATCTTTCCCCCAAAACAAACAAACAAACAAATAAACAGACATATTATATTGATGACTTGTCCCTTATAATTGTTCCCTGGACTCTTCCCACTTATGGTCCATTAGTCTAAAGCCTCCGAAGCTTTCAGTTTTCTTGCTCAGAATCAGCCAGAGTTGCATTTCTACTTGCTGTCGGCCACTTACGAAATGAGAGAAATGATGAATAATAACCGATGGTTTGGGGAGATCCATATTCCCCCCCTTTTCTAAAGTCCTCATTTCCAAAATTCATTTTCTTGAAGGACATTACTGATAAGGAGATGGAATTGGTCAGACCCCCCCCCCCCAAGTGTCTGCTCAAGTTTGGGTGGGGACAGATTATTTATTTAGCTTGCCCAAGGCTGGGGACTGTCTTGATCTTGTCTCTTGACATAATGTCCCTCCCAGTCTCTCATTGCAATATTCCTTCGCTCATCAGTTGTTAACCAGTCAGTGTTGATTGCCTTCTTCAGGAACCCCCTCCCACCCTTCTAAGAGCATATAAACGATGAGCCTGCTGTCATGGTCTTTGACTTGGGAGAGAGCCCTGACCGCTTTCATTAATAAACATGCTGGCTTTATTAACAAAGTGATTCAATTCCCCCAAAACTATGTCTCTCCAACTTTTTGAGTGTCCCAAGGTAAAAAAAAGGTGGGAAAGTTGTAATATTGTCATCAGCATGGCTTACTTTAGGTTAGCACTTTGCTTAACATATACAAGAAGGATGAAAAGGGCAAATTATTCTCCTATTCCAGATGAGGCTATCTGTTCAGGGTTATATAGTTGGCAAGTGGGGCAGCTGGGATCCAAAACCCAGGCTTTTGGCTAGAAGTCCTAATGTCTTTTTTCCCAGAAAGCTTTAGTCTCAGGTTATGATTATCATAATACTTAATCTCTTTTTTTTTTCTTTTCATATTCTTCCTAGGAAACTTGGGAAGCACTAAGTGTCTGCCCAGTATAAATACTAGCTACTATTATAATTACATAACATTTTAATATGCGTATGTGTTATAGAGAGCTAGCTATCTGCCTTAGGTTCTCTACTAAAGTCGAAAGGATAGGATCATGAAACTGGTAAATAAGGGAATTATTACTTCTTGCCTTTTGGGTTCTTCATAAGAGAGCAGAATTTAGGAGCATCAGCCTTGGTCAAATGGCTCTTGTTTTCAGACATGAATCCAGATTGGGTAAGAACAGTTCCTACTTGAAAAATTGTCCATATGTTAAGAATAAAGTCATGTGAAAATGCTGAAAAAAGTAGGAAGGAAATGCAAAATCTGATTGTAGTCAGTGTCAAAAAATCTCTCCCCTTGTCCCCATTTCTCTGGTTTCACATTATCTTCTACAGATCCCAACCCCTCTCCTCAATTTAGCTGGTGAGTGGAACGTAGGAGGTTAGCTAAGGCAAGAGCTGCCTCTTCTCAATCAGGTGTTTGTCAGTTTGCCAGGGGCAGGGAATGACTGGCATTTAGATGCTGGGCAAGAAAGGAAAGGGAAGGTTGACCTTCAGGGCCTCCTAAGTGAGTAAAATCATTGTTTCTTTAAAATGACAGTGAATAACACTGTGTTTTCTGGTTACAAAGTTCTTTATGGGCATTTCGTTTAATGCTCACAACAATCACTGTGATAGGTTAGTCATTATTGCCCCATTTGAGAGATGAGAAAAGGGGGATTCTGAGCCACAATGACCTGGTAATGTAGTGGAAAAGGCACCCAAGTGGAAGTCAGAAGACCATGGCTTCTGGGCCTGGCTCTGATGGATCCCTCAAGCTCTTCTCGGATCACCTGCGGGAGGAGACGCCCATCCACTCTGCTCCTGTTGGCATGTGCCCGATTCTCTCACCCGCCTCCTTTGATTGGCAGCTCCTTGAGAAGAGGCTGCTTTTTTTTGCCTTTCTCTGTATCCGTGATGCTTAGCCCTCTCGGGCACCTGGCGAGCCCTAGGCTTGGTGACTAGTCTGTGTTACAATCAGAGAGATTTAATATGAGTGATTCTCTTTGCTTCCATATCGGGTGGTAGTTGTAGCTCCTTTATCAGTCTCTAGCATGTCTTTTCTTCGTATTTTCCTTGGATGGGTTGTAAGAGACTCCTAGGAGACAATAGAAGGGCAGGAAGGAAAAGTGGCCGCCAGAGGATTTAGGCAAAATGCCCATCTGTGTCTGTGGGGACAAAGAAATATTACTTTGTGGGTGAACAAGATGCTCGAGTTTTAAAGCAGTAATAATTCCTCAACTGAAAATGCCTGTAATTATGTACTTGGTTGTTTAGGAAAAACATCCTCTGGTGATATTACTGTGTATTTATTGTGAGCTGAAATACAGAACATCTTAAACACATGTATCCTCCTAGGAGGGGCTGTACCTTTTGTGCCTTTTTTGTGGGAGAAAAAAGGAAATTAAGTGTTTGCAGTAGCAGATATTTAGAGATTTTTTTCCACTTGGGGATAATCAGTGTAAAGTTAGCAGCCCAACTCTCACATGCTCAGTTTTTGCCTTTCCCTGCTCCTTGAGCTTTTTGGAACAGAGTTAGTGCATCAGTGCTTGGATGATGTGATCTCTTCAATCTAGATTGACTGAAGAATGGCGCTGAAATGGAAGGATGCCCATTAATTGGGGAATGGCTCAACAAGCTGTGGTAACTGATTGTAATGGAATATTATTGTGCTATAAGAATTGGCAAACAGGAAGTTTTCAGAAAAACCTGGAAAGACTTGTGAACTGATGCTGAGTGAAGCGAACAGAACCAGGAGAACATTGTACACAGTAACAGCAATATTATGTGATAAGGAATTGTGACCGATTTTGCTATTCTCAGCAATACAATGATCCAAGACAATTCCAGAGAGTTAATGATGGAGCATACTTCCAAAAAATGGGACAGCTAGGATAGAACACCAGCCCTGAAGTCAGAGGACCTGAGTTCAAATCTGGCCTCAGACACTTAACACTTCCTAGCTGTGTGACCCTGGGCAAGTCACTTAACCCCAATTGCCTCCGCAAAAAACAAACAAGCACATAAATAAATAGAAATAAATAAAAACAACTTTAAGCACTTAGGGGTCCTTCCTATTCCAGGAGACCTTTTCCCTTCCCTAAAGCTAAGACCTTCCCCTCCCAGAATGACTTCCACTTCCCCTGTTTAGAGCTCATGTTTTCCTAGTTGTTTACATATTGTCTCCCTCTTTAGACAAGACTCCTTGTCTCTTTGTCTTTGTGTATGTAGCTATTAGCCCAGTGCTGGCTCACTCTAAGTTTTTATCTGCTTGTTGACTTGACTTCTGCCTGTGCCTTTTCTCTAGGCTAAACATTTGAAAGTTCTTTAAACAGTCCTCATATGGCAAGAACTCAAAGCCCATCCCCAACCTGTTTGCCCTTTTATGGATGTTCTCCAGCTCACCAAAGCTTTTTCTAAAATAGGGTGCCTAGAACCAGACACAGGGCTCCAGATGTTTCACCAGGGCAAAATCCAGAGGGGCTAGAAGCCCCCTTCTCACTGGCATCTTCCCTCTCTTGATTGGCACTCTCCAGGAGGGCATTCAGGCTTTTGGGTTGCCTCATCACGCCGTTGGTTCGTTATAAGCTCATAGTCTACTAAAACCCCAGATCTTTTTCAGAAAATTGTTTTTAGCTGTTCTTCTTTCACCTTATGCTTGTGAAAGACTTCCTAAGTCCAAGTGTAAAGCTTTAATTTATTCTTGTTAAATTGGATTTATTAGATTTGGCCCGGGATTCTAGTCTGTCAAGATCCTTTTCAGTTCTGACTCTGTCATCCTCTGGGTTGGCATGCGACAGCTTTGTGTCATATGCAGATTGGATCAGCGTGTCACCGAGGGGGTTTTGCCTTGTCATTGATCAAGGTGTTAAGGAGTTCAGGGCCAATTTGGCTCCGAGTGCTTAGGCCCTTCACTGGAGACGTCCCTCACGGAGTTGTCAGTGACTCCCTAATGAGTACAGTCATTCCAAGCCCACTTAATTGGATTATCACAAGGCCTTCATCACTCCATATTTTGCTCATAAAAATAGCATGAGGTTTTTATCAAATGCTTTCCTAAGATCAGAGTAATTTATATGGACCTCCTTTACTTGACCTATGAATTAGCAATCTCATCATAGAGGGTACTCTGGCCAGTCTAGGATGACCTCTTATTGGTGAAACCATATCGGCTCCTTGTGCTCACTTCTTGTTTTAGACGGTCACTAGTCATTCTTTTAAAAGTACCTTTGATAATTTTGCAAGGAATTGAAGTTAAGCTTATGGACTAATGTGTCCAAGACCCATTCCCCTTTCTTTTTTTGTCCTTTCCTTCCTAGGCCTTCAGTGTGACTCCTCCCCTCCTCAGGCCTTTGGTGTGACCCCTTTCCTCCCAGGCCTTCAGTGTGACTCCTCCCCTCCCCAGGCCTTTGGTGTGACCCCTTTCCTCCCCAGGCCTTCAGTGTGACTCCTTTCCTCACCAGGCCTTTGGCATCTCCCCCTGGTGTCCATGATCTTTCAGGGATCCCTGACTATGCCTCAATACTCGCACCCAGCTCCTGAAGGCACAGTTCATCTTGGCTTTGTTAAAGGCAGTTCAGTACAATTGTCCTCTAGCTCTTGGGTTCCAGCCCCCTATCCCTCATTCTTTTCTGGCCTTTCTAGTCCAAAGATAGTTTTTCTTGCCAGAGAAAACAGAAGTAAGTTATGCAGAGTTGTGCAGCTCTCCTCCCTCTCTATCATCATTTGATAACTTCAGTCTAGAGGCCCCATTTCACACCCCAGTAACCTTTGGATTACCACCTGTCATTGTCTTTACCAAAATGTCAGTTAGAATCCACACTGAGCTTCTGGTGACTCCCTGTTCACACTCTGATGATGTTAAAGCTCCCAATTTTTTTTTCTTTTTTTCACATAAAATAGTTTTTTTTTTTTTAAATTACAACACTAAACAATTAAGACCACAACACTTCAGTAAGCTTTTCAGAGTGTACTTCTTATACTAATATTATCAAGTAGAAATAAACACCAATGCCATGGTCACAATGTTCAAACCTAAAATAACAAATTAATTTAGAGCACAGAATTAATTTTTCAGCAAATTTCTTTCACAAGTCCTAATTATTTTCAAGTGTAAATTGTAAGATTGCTTAGAGACCATGCACAGTAAATATGTATTTATAGAATTGTTCCTAACTTTGATTTTCTGTCCTGGTTAACTGGTGAAGATTCCAGATGCTTCTGTCCTGGGTTTCCATCTTTTCTCTCTTTCCCAGGATTTGCTTGTTCTCCTCCTGGTCTTGCTTGTATAACTACAAGTGGCTTGGTAGAAGGCGTAGTTTCAAGAATACTTTGCCCATTTTTAAGCCATTTAAGCCATTGACTTCCTCTTAAAAAAGGAAACTGTCCCTGACTTTTTATTTGGTGGTACCGTGACGACAAACCTGGATTTGTGACTTGGCATGTGTATTGGTGCATTCTTGACTGGCTTGCTTACTTTGCTCAGTTTTTTCTTCCTTTTCAATGATTTCAGCCATGTGTTCTTGGCGCCTCCTATTTCAATTTCATCTTGGTGCTCTGAGTTGATCTCTTCATCTTTTGCGTTGTTTTTCTCTCTTCATGTGTCGGTTCATTCTTAGCTTCTTTGTCGCCATCATCTGCTTCTGCTGTGTCTATTTCTTCATCTGAATCTTCTTGATCCTTTAGTTTCTGAATTGATGACAGTCTTAAAGATTGATCACCGGGGTTCAGGCTCATCATCTGTGTCTTATTTAGAACATAAATCGTGTCTCTGAGACTTCTATGCTCATTTTCATGCTTTGACTCTTTTGCTGAAGAGCTATTTTTTCCTTTCTCTTCAACTGGTTCATTTGTTCCAGCTAATGCCATTTTCATTACTTGTATTTGCATCGGGATAGGGAGCCTGGCAGGGACTGTACTGCTGGACATATGTACTGATGGTTTGAAAAGAACTTCCAAGGGGGATAGTGTTCTTATCAACCCATTCAACTGTTCCAACGAATTTTCTCTTTCTCTTCTCCATGACTTTGTAGATGATGTTCTCTGCAAGGTATTTCACAAAGACTGATCATCAACAAGAGAAGAAACTACAGTCAAACTACTGTCATTTATTTTTCTTCTGTAACTTCTTCAAGCCTTCTGTAACTTCTCTAAGCCTTGGAGGAGCAAAAACTAGCAGATGGCATCTACCACAAGCAACCAGGCAAACTATAAATCCCCCCAAAATTAGAGTGCCACATAGGTACAATTTGATTAGTAAACTTTTTCTGTTTAAGCGCTAATTTTCCATGTCGACCATCTCCAAATGTATCCATACAACCTGTATCTGATATTAAGCTTGTGTGATTTTCTCCACATAAACTATATTTTCTGATTCTGAAGATGTTGAAAAACCTTTTGGCTGAGGTTTCCAAAATAAGAGTGCTGAGGTCTGATGACCCAAATTGTTCAAGGCCGAATATATATACTTCTTTTCTGTTAAAGCTACTGTCTGCTCTCCACCACAAGCTCCTTAATTCACTTTCCTAGGACTTCTAACACCCAGCTTGGGTTCAAGACCCAGGGAATTCTGTGATGTTCTTTCTTTCTTTTTTTTTTCCTGAGGCTGGAGTTAAGTGACTTGCCCAGGGTCACACAGCTAGGAAGTGTTAAGTGTCTGAGACCAGATTTGAACTCAGGTCCTCCTGAATTCAGGGCTGGTGCTCTATCCACTGCACCACCTAGCTGCCCCCTGTGATGTTCTTTCAGTTGCTCAGACCTAACTTTGCATTCTCTGGCATTTCAAATGTGTAACGTTTCCCTCCGCAGAGAACTGCTTATTCTTGTGCTAGGAGTTAAAAAGCTGACTGGACAAAGAGTCGGCCTCCCTTCAGTGACCCCATGTCCCACCTGTCCTTCACTGTTATCTCCATACCTTTGTTTCCTTCTGTGTAAACCAAGGCATAGTTCTTTCCACATGCAGCAAATGGGAACTTTTTCTCTTTTAATACTTCTGTCCAGGGGCAGCTAGGTGGCGTAGTGGATAGAGCACCAGCCTTGAATTCAGGAGGACCCGAGTTCAAATGTGGTCTCAGACACTTAACACTTCCTAGCTGTGTGACCCTGGGCAAGTCACTTAACCCCAGCCTCAAAAACAAAACAAAACAAAAAAAATACTTCTGTCCAAATTGGCTTGCTGAGGGTTGCCTTTGATCCCCACCTTAACTGGCCACAGTTATTGCTGCCAAATGCATAGTTTCCTATTATAAGAGCAATATGTTCATCTCCCCATAAGAGATATGCAGGTGGGTCATTTTTTTTAACCAGAAGTTGCTAGAAATATTTTCAGCAAATTTGCTTTTTTCCCAAAGCAAAGATGGCACTGGACAGCTCCTTGGACTCACCCATGGAGAGGAGGCTAGGCCCAGTCTAGGATTGCCCCTGGGCTTGTCATTCTCCTCATGGTCCCCATGACATGGGTAGAGATATTGGCAGGGGAATGCCCCTGAAATTTTTTTCAAACAAACTTCTGGGAGCCAGAACAGAGAATTTACATCTCATCCAACTGTTACCATGGTTAGCTTTGTTGCTGAAAGGGCACAGTCTAAAGCAAACCTCCTAGAAACATGTTGTGGGCTGCCCCCCATCACCACATGTGCCCGACACACACACACACACACACACACACACACACACACACACACACTTAATCGGCTCTGTTTGGAAACTCTTGCCCTGGGGCTGAGTTGTCAAAAAAAATAAGAGTTCAGATTCACCTAGCCTTTTTACCTGCTGGCCTCGGACTAGACCATGTTTTATATCCATCCAGTTTTCTACACCAGGCTTTTCACTGGTCCCCAAACGATCAATCATTTCCCCTCTTCACACAGCTTTCCCCGCTCCCAGACACAAGTATTCTTTTACCTCTTGCTTTGGGCCCGATAAGCAAATCCATACTACCCTTGCTTCTGGAAAGGATGTGTCATTTGAATATCCTATGGATCAACTTATCATTTCTGTGCCTTCCTCAAACAAAGCTCCTCTTCTGGACCACTTCTTCTTTGTGTGCATTGTTTTTTCCAATACAAGCTCCTTGAGGACAGGACCTGGCTCACTTTTGGTTTTGTGTCCCCAGCACTTAGCACAATGCCAGGGCATAGAGTGGGCATTTAAATAAATTTCTTTTCCTTGGTTCGTTCACTCTTCATTCATCCATTGAATTTATCTGAAGACACAGTCCTACCTCTTAGTTTATCTTCCAGTTTTTCCTTATAGAGATTTAAAAAATGCATCATTTTCTTTCTTTTTGTTTCCTCTTTGTCCTCTCTCCTTGCTAAGCTTTAACACACCTGGCTACCTTCTCACAGGGCTCTGCCACCATTTTGTATTCCTCTTCTGTTACCTGCCCTTACCTCCATTATTTGTATTTGTCTTTTTTATATATTTATTTCTGAGATTCTCTGCTGATGGCCTATATGGAGTGAGTAGCCAGGAAAAGCTCACGTTGTATGTTCTCTGTCACATTACATATTTGCCAAGGATGAGTCTGCCTAATTGCCCTCCTAGGTATAGTTTTTCATCTTTACCTCGAAGCTTTTGGCTAGATAAATCTAATAAAAAGCCTATAGATCTTGATCTAGACAGATTGTGATGCGTATCACTAGAAAGTCCAGAAAGATGGAAGATGGAGGCTCAGAAAGTTTCCCATTCTTTTTGACTCTTAAAAAAGTTATAGCTTTAAATGTGAGATGTCACAGATGAGAAGTACAAGAAAAAAAATCTCACATCTATGGAAAGGGAAGAAGTCATAATCAAAGGATAGAGTTAATCACAGAAGATAAAATGAGCAACTTTTATTACATCAAATTAAAAAATTTTGGCACAAATATATTGTAGTTAAGGAAAACAAGCAGGAAAAAAATCTTTGCAGCAAATTTTTGGGATAGAGATGTCATATCCAAGCTATATAAGGAACTAACTTAAATTGATAAGAATAAAAATGTTTCCCAACTGATACATGGCCAAAGTATATGAACAGGCAGTTTTCAAGTCAAGAAATCCAGGCTATCTATAGCCATGTGAAAAATTGCTTCAAATCCCTAATAGAAGAATGCAAATTAAAGTTACACTGGGGGAAATGACAGCTGTGGCAAGGAAAACAGGAATATCGATGCATTGTTGATGAGGTTGTGAACATATTTGGCTACTCCTGGAAAGCAATTTGGAACTGGGGTCAATATTACTGAACTGTATGTACCCTTTGATCCAGTGAGATCACTGCTGGAGCTATATCCTAAAGAGATCAAAGAAAAGGAAAAGAACCCATATGTGCCAAAATATTTAGGACGGCTCTTTTTATGGTGGCAGGGAAGTGGAAACTAAGAGGGTGCCCATCCATTGGGGAGAAAGTGAAGGTATGTGAATGTAAAGGAAGACAGAACAATGGTATTAGAAATGATGAAAGAGCTGGTTTCAGAGAATCATGGGAAGACTTGTTTGTACTCATGCAAAGTAAAGTGAGCAGAACCAGGAAAATAATTTGTGCAATAACAATATTGTGAAAACCCACAATTTTTTAAGAACGAAGAACTCTGATCAAGTGATTAGCCATGATTCCAGAGGAATGTATTTGTAAAGCTCTTAGCATAGTCCCTGACACATAGTAGGTGCTTAATGCTTATTCCTTTTTCTTTACTTTTTAGAGGAAAAACCATGCTCCTGACAAAGAGGTGATATTTTAGAAATGACCAACATGTGAATTTGTTCTGTCTGACTATTCCTATTTGTTAAAGGGTTTTGTTTTTCTTCTCTCCACCCCCACTGGGGAGGTATAGGAAAGAGAAACAATTTTTTAAAAATTGGAAACAATATTAATTTAGAAAAAAACCTATAGTCACTTTCAGGAGCATGTCCATTGTGTAGGTCGAGGTCTAGAGTCATTGGACTTCTATGTCAAACCCATTGAAAACACAGGAGCCATTGGTTTTGTTTCCCAAGTCCCGTGATCTCATTCCATTGCGGAGTAAGGACATATTTGATTTTGCTCAAGCCTCTGAATTCCTTGGTTCGAGCCCTTTATGAAGGAGAGGGAACAGACCAAGAACCAGGTGATCTTTGGTCCCAATTCTTCTGTAACTAATCATGTGCCCTTTGGCATGTCATTTTACCTTTTAGAACCTGGTTTTGCTCATCTGTAAAATGAGTGGGTTGGAGTCAGACAGACTTGTTTTTTTAAATTAATAAGACAAGGTTTATTTTATCCAGAGGAAGAGTAAAATCTTTTTTTCATGTAGTAAGACACTTGTAAGGAGCATAGGACAAGCAAGGGTTGTCCTCAAAGCCCCCAGTGCCAAAGTCCCATCAGCCTGGTGCCATTCTCTCAGGACTCTCCTTCCCCTCCCCTTTCCCAGGGACATTACCTCTCCCCCCAGGGCTTGCCAAGTCCGGCCTGGTGCTTCCTCTCAACCTATTTTTGCTCAGGCGAAAGAATGGCTAATATGGCTCTGCTGTCATACTTCTCCCCGTCTTACTGTTTTATGATGATCTCATTTCAGGTCCCTTGTTGCTCTCCCATCTCATGCCGTTAAAATTCTAAACGCTAAAAGCAAAATCAGAGTAGCTCGATAGAATCTGTTTACCTTTGTAAATCTATTACACTTCTAGACAAGGAGACTAGAGCAATCTGGAGGTGTTGACATTTGCTTTTGAGGCTGATAAAAGCTGCTTGAAATCAAGTTTGAACCTTCAAGTACCTGCTGGTTCATTTTTAAATATGACGACTTCTCTGGAGCACCCTGACCGAGTGAAGGAAGGAGCCTTCCCCTGTCAGTGCAGGAGCTTTTCTGGGGAGATTTCTGTTTCTGGCCTCATTATAGTACCTGTCACAGCTGATCATTCAGAGGATAACCCTCTGCAGATATTTTTATACTCGGCCTAGCTGCGGTCCTCCTCTTCCAGCCTCTTCCCTTTCAAATCTGGCTTGAGGTTCACAAAGTCAATTGGGTTTGGGACCCTCGGCGAGATCTGAGTAGGATGTTCACGTGCTGTGAGCCAGTGTTGATACCCTTTGCTTCCACAGTGGCTCTGAGAGAAAGTGTGTGTGTGTGTGTGTGTGTGTGTGTGTGTGTGTGTGTGTGTGTGTGTGTGAGAGAGAGAGAGAGAGAGAGAGAGAGAGAGAGAGAGAGAGAGAGAGAGGGAGGGAGGGAGGGAGGGAGGGAGGGAGGGAGAGAGAGAGAGAGAGAGAGAGAGAAAGGGTTAAGGAGAGAAAGAAAGAGGGGTGGAGGAACTGAGAATGGGAGGGGAGAAAGGGAAGGCAGATGTGTACATACACACACACACACACACACACACACACACACACACACACACGCTCTTGCAGGGATTGTACACATACTTCCAGGGTTCTGCCTTTCAGATCATGCTCTTCCCTGTACAGGAGATAAGAGAGTTCACTGGGCTTTGCTCTTCTGTCACTCTGTGACTGCCCAGGGTTAAATACTACTGATAAGACTCTGAACAAATGAATTCATTATGGAAAACGAGCTCAGACTCTCCACACCTCATTGCCACCTGAATGTGCTCACTGATGTCAGGGCAGCTTTTTACAAATAGATTTTTGAGCCAAAAAGAAAAGGAAAATTTGGTGTTTCTTTTTGAAAATGTAATAGAGGGACAAGATGAAACAATAGACGTTATATTTGCTCCCTTCTTGAAAGATCTGAAGCCTTTTAAATGAGGTGTGAGATGCAGACAAGCTCCTGTGCTAGTTTCCATTGAATTTCACAGTTAGCTTATTCACAAAGCTGTGTTCTGGCTTCTGGGAGGAGGCTAAAGATCATTGTCTCAGGTGCACCAGGATAACCAAGAGCAGGTACAATGGGACGGGCACTGAGCGCCCGCCGGGTTGGGTCAGAGGGAGCGATTTGCTTGTTGCTGCCAGGGTGACTGCCAGAGGTCGGGCCTGGTCAGCAGGGCCATGGGGCAACGGGAGGGTGCGGAAGACGGCGTCCTGGGCCATCTCCAGCCCTCCCTCATGGCCCATCTTCCCCTTGCTCCCTCTTGGACGTCTCTTCACCTGTAAAACAAGGGAGTGGGGTCAACTGGCTTTCCAGTTCTGACATTCCTTGACTGTGACCTAATAATTTCATTGTTTTTTATTCTTCTTGGATCTCTGAGCACTGCCTGTGGCTGGCTCCACTCTGATCCAGGCTTGGCTCCTTGCTAATGCTGTATTTACCCTCCTCTTTTCTGGGGAAAAAAATAATTCCCATGCCTTTTTTTTTTTTTTTAAAGCCTCATCAGCCAAGCCCAAGACCCGCCCTGTCTGTGATGTCAGGGTTGGGAAGCCGGTCAGACAGTCGTACCTGAGCAAAAGCTCACTGGGGACTGAGGTTTTCCATTGTGGGAATGACCCAATCTCAGCCAGCCTACAGAGAGCTAGACTTCGGGCAGCTTCTTAGCCTCCCCTCCTTTCCGTGGCCTTTCCTCAAGGGCAAATCGAGCCTGTGTAGGTGCCGGGGATGGTCACAGCCTGGGCTGTGCAAGGGGAGCTCGGGGATGATGTAGTTAAAGCCTCTGGCTGGGTTATGTTTTGCTGATCTATCCCGCTATTCTGTGAAGGCCGCAAATTCCAGCCGCAGACCGAGACAGCGATTTTAAAGGCTCTTCCAGATCTAATATTGATTCTGTTCTGTGGCTTTACTGTAGCCAAGAACTCTTGACCTCTCTGCCCCTTGCTCTTAGCCTCTCCCAAACAGGCAGGATTCCCGGCTTTCCCCTGTGCCCACTTAGCTCATGTCCATAGGATTACTTAGCCTGCAGTTGGAAGAAGTCGCTTACAATGCGCATCCTCAGTCCTGACCTGACTTCAGATTCCCACAATAGCATTTAATAGTTGTCTTTTTAGAGTGTATTTTCATGGTTACAGGGGGGAGAAAACCAAAATATTTAAGAGTATTCATTTTTGCCAGCATATTTTTGCAAATTTTCTTGAACTGCATTTTAACTTCTTGAGAAACCTTGCTTTTTGCTCCCTTAATGTTTTTTTGCACATTCTTTCAACACCACCTACTGCTGTCTCTCACTTTTACTGATAATCTCCCAGACAGACGTAGCATTTACAATCAGACAGCAAGCATACAAATTCAAGCATGATTTCATAGTACTAGGAGTGTGTTCCAAGGGCTACAAAAACGGCAATTATAGGAAGGAAGCATTCTTCGTAGCTGTTCCTTTACAGTACTCAAATAACAAAAGAGACAGGAAATAGTGTGGGACAGTGGAGAGAACATGGAACTGGGAGGTGAGAAGTACTGGGGTCTCAGCCCAGGACTTTCACTAAACTTACACAAGTCGTCCTATATTCTAAGCCAGTGGTCCTCACACTTTTTAAAGCAGGGGCCGGTTCCCTGTCCCTCAGACTGTGGGAGGGCCGGACTATGGTAAAAACAAAAGCTCACACTCGGTCTCTGCCCTTCAGCCCATTTGCCATAACCCAGTGGGCCACATAAACGTCCTCAGTGGGCCACATGTGGAACTGCTGTTCTAAGATATTCTATAGCCTATATTCTATCTGCTCCGACCTGTGTTTGAAGATCCCTCCCACATCTGACATCCTATGTTCCAGAGTCCCTTTCAGTTCTGTTATCCTATAATTTTAAGTCCAGCTCCCTGTTCTGAACTTCAATGTTCTCATAGTTCCAAGTCTATGAGCTTTAAGCATAAATAACCAGTATATAAATAAGGGGTTGAATCATTTGTCTAGAGAACTCAGGAAAAATGAATAAAGATATTCTGAGAATGACTGCACGCGTAACATTTGTCCTATACCGTGTATGGCTTGGGAACATTTAAGTCTCCCATTTCTAGTGCAGGTCTGTGCTTTGTAATCCCATTTTCTGGTGTTTCTTTGTAAGAGAAAAAGTCTCCTCTAAATTACTGCTGTTTTCCTACCCTGTGTTAATGGAGGGCTTGCTCTACTAAAGGGAAAAGCCTTTGATTATGATACTGGTGATTCATCGTCCGATGATTGGCCTTTCTGACTTGGAGAGCCTGGATTGGCCAAAGAGCAATATAATTTTGGGCCACGGAGAGGTTCAGCCAGAGCGGTATTGTGCTGTGTTTGGCTAGAAGGAATCCTTCACTGACACAACTGAAGGGAGCAATCTCAGACCCTCTCTGGAGATGTCGTTATATGTGTTCTGTGCCAATAAGTATTATTTGATTGACACCCTTTTTACATGTTACAATCTACGATGTACCTGTGGGAAGGGTCTTTTCTACATAATAATACATCTTTCCTAATCCTAATGAAAGGATCTAATGAGAACTCTTCCAAGCCTTTGATTTTACTGTAATTGGCCTTATTCTGGATTATTCATGATTATGTTTTGTCAAGATTTCCAGCCTTAGCTCCTTTCTAGGCAAGAAACCTGGACCTGGACGGTTCAGATCGCCGTGTGTGAATGTAGATCCGCATGTTTGCTTTATTCTTGGGCTAAAAGAAAGAACTTTCCAGACAGAACAAGATTTGTGTTCTTTCCCCAGCCCTGTGAACAGGAGCCCTCAGCCCATTAGCTCTAATGAAAACAGTCACCCAGGGGAATAAGATGGATGCCTTGTGTTTGCATGGAGTAATCATATGTATGTTTTCTGTTGCAAATAATTTACCGAAACTTGCTTCTCTCTGTCCATATTCCTGCGTCTTTTTCCTGGTCCCGGAGCTGGGGGGACTTCAGCCATGTTCCATTACTACAAATCATTTCCCAATCCAGGTTCTCAAGTTTGAACATCGACCAAATCAATCCATTCACTCCATAATTGTTCGTGTGAACCAGCAATATTAAAGGAAACTAATGTTTCTAATTCCCAGAGTAAAAATTGAGGTTTTTGTGAGAAAATGTGCTTGAGCATAGCTGTGATGATGGAAATTTTTTTTTTAAGATGGAAGTTTTTGTTATTCCTGGCTTAGCAAGTATGCCCTCGCTACTGTGTATTATACTGTGTCATTTCAGAGGAAACGGGCTTCCTTTCTTCCTTAGCTACAGTATTATCTCAGATTTGGAAGTAGACCCAGTTAGAGGAACAATAGATGTGGATTTGGAATTTGAAGGCCTGGGGTTCATTCCTGTCCCTACTGCTCCTTGCTGTGGGATCCTGCCCAAGTCACTTGTCTCAAGCACAGTTTTCTCTTCACTTCAGTCATCCCGTCTGTAAATTGAAAATTGTCATAGGATTATTGTGAAGGCCTAGCTAAAGCTTTTTGCCAACCTTAAAAGTGCTCTATAGATGCCCGCGGTTATTATCTCTAATATTCTACAATCCACATATCCCCTTCTAGCGCCGACATGCTATGTTTTATGTTCTGAGGTTCCTTCAAAGATGCAACACACTTACTAAGTTGAATTAAACTCTTACTTGGGAACAGATTGCTTTAAGTAGAGACTTCTTGAGTGATTGCCCAGGCCGGCAGCACCCTTGTGAGCTTGCTCACTGGAAGGGCAGACCCCTTTTTGACACTGAGATGAAGCTCAGCCCAGGGCAGGACTCCTTCCGTATGGGCAGAGCTGTCACCCGATGGGCTGGTGACCCCCTGAGAACCAGGAAGGAATCTTCTCCCATTGCCAGCAGGCCCACATGGCTCAGCATCTGTACATCCTGGTTCTCGGAGGCCTGCCCGGGGACTTTGAGCAACAAGCCTTCAAAAGCCCTCAAAGCCAGGGGGCAAGTGATCTTTTCCACAGGTCCCTCTTCCATGTTTTAAACCCTCCCAGAAGCACTTCCTCTCTGGTTTGGGGGCTATGTGCCCATGGGGAAGGAAGTCCACAGTACTCACGGGAGGCCGGGCAGCTGTTCCCCACAACTCGGGGACCAGGCCACATATTTAAGATGCCAGCCACCATAAGGGATGATAACAGGCAAGTCCTTTTTAAATGTAAACCTGGTCTTCCACGAGCCTCTGCTGGGCACCAATCAGCCCCAAAGGGGCCTACTCAAGATGTAGAAAGGGCCTGAGGTTGTTTGCTTCGGGCATTCATTCCCATTCTGCAGCTCCCCTCTTTCTAAGAATTAGCTTGGTCTATTGGTTCCAGAGGCCTGGGTTGGCTGCTGTGCATATTAGTGGACATGTCACAGCCATCTTGGGCCTTCGCTTCCCTCTGCATGAGAGGCGGGGAAGGCCATCGAGTTGGAGGATCCCTAAGGTCCCTCCACGTTGTAATATTGTGTGAAGCTGCATGGAGGCATTGGCCCATATTGAGAAAATATGTAAGGTGGACAAGGCTTCGATCCTTGACAAGTTATAAGTAAATAGGAGCTGCCAACATTACAGGAGGTTTCTTTGGCAAGCTGAGGAACTGAGTTGGAATGTGATTCTATTGGTAGTCATACCTACCATATCACTGTGGGCCACAAAGTAAAGATAATCGGGCAGTAGCTGCATTTTACCATGAGAAAAAGGAGATTCAGGAAGAATAAAACTTGCCCAAAGTGATGGCTAATTAGTGGCAAAGATGGCACATAAATGAATATTTTTTCTTTTAAAAAAAATTCAATTTTTTTTCAGCTCCAAATCCTCTCTTTCCTACTTCCCCTCTCACACTTACTGAGAAAGTAAGAAAAACAAAAGTCATTACAAACATAGAGAGTCATATAAGACAAATTTCCAGTTAGCTGTGTCCAAGAGAAGAAACAAGATGCTTTCGGCTGTCCTCCCAGTTCACCAGTTCACCCTCTAGAAGGTGCTTCAGCATGAGTTGCCGGGATACTTGCTGGTTAGTTCCATTGTGTTGATCAGAATTCTGAAGTCTTTCAGTGTTGTTTGCTTCTATATTAAATCATCGTCGTTTCCAGGTAAATAAAGATCCTTTGACCCTTCCCAGTTGAAGTCTTCTTTTACTATAACTTATATCTCTCATGATTACACTTTTATTCTCACAGTACTTAAAAAAATTAAATTTATATTACAATTCAAAAAATCTCCTTTAAGGCTAATATATAGAGGACTTTTTAATGACAAGTGATCCAAAGTCCTGCCCTAACTTAAGAAGAATTTGTATTTTATACTTTTATTTCAACCCTCCATTGTATTCATCCTCACTTGGTACAGGATGACTCTAAAATTCTGCGACATCAGCAAAACTGGAGGAAAATCCTACTTTCTTGATTTACCAGAGGCCCGATTGATAGTTATGTCGTCAATATTCTACAAGGATTAGTAATTTTCCAAAACTTAAACTTCAAGGATCTACGAATGAGCTTTTGCTAGATTGCCTTCAGGAGCTGTTGTGCCTTTAACCCACTGGTCACAAGGTGTCTTTGAACTTCGATTAGTCTGTAATGGCAGAGAGAGATCCATTTTAGGTGAGGAGGTCTTGGTGGAACTATCAACTCATGTGTTCCAGCAAAGCTTCTGTTCCAGTGACACAGCCCTTGAGAACTGGGAGTCTCCTTTACACCGTGAAGATGTGTTCAGATAAGACTTGAATGAAAGTCTCAACACGTCAGTGTTTCGGGAGACCCATGAGCCAGCTCCTTTATAGGGTTCCTCCCTCCACTGGGACAGATCCTCTCAATAATACCTTATCTTCTAGAACTCTCTTCGGTGGACTCTGTAGCTTTATTCCCTTCAAGACCAAACACACAATGAATGTTTAATCAATATTGATGAGAACAGTGAGGCTAAAATTCATCATTGGGAGCGTCCAGTTATCATTGGACCAATAAAATTTTAGGTTTTCAGGACGCTTTCGAGATTATCTGATCCAGAAGTTCTTAACCTGAGGTCTATGAATTCATTTTTCAAAAATTTGTGAATATATTTTAGCCCATTTTAAAAAAATAAACCCATATATTTTAGTTGATGCTATTCTGTGATGGGGTTCAGAGGTCTCCTCACACTGCCAAAAGAATCCATGATAAAAAAAAGTCCAGGACCTCTGCCCCAGTCCATTTGCCATGATTTATAGACAAGGAACCAGATCCACAAAGAAGTGACTGTTCCCACATCAGTCAGTGAGTTATCTCGAGATGAGATTGGACCCCAGGTTTCCAAATTCCTAGCCCGATATTCTACACGTTCCATCCTCCTGCTTTGCAATAAGAACAAGCTGGTCCGTAGAGAGAGGCCTTGGCAAGCAGATGGAATGGGATGGAGGAGAAGCGGCGATCCTACCTAAGGTTTAGTGGGAATGTAGGGTTAATTTCTTCAAAATGGCGGTAACCGCTAAGAGAAATATTTCATCAGCTGGAGGGGAAAGCACAGGTACCTGTGATGGAGAGGGAATATTATAGGCTGGAGACAAGGCATTCTCTCCTAACTGAAAGGGCTTTGGGGGATCATTGTTAGCCGGCAGCTGATTCCTCTCTCCTCTCATTGCTGGTTGCTGATTAACTGGTTTTATGTATGCAGAGTTGACAAGTTGCCTCATTTAGAAACAAACACCAGTGCTCCAAGGAACTCATCAGAAGTTCAAACTGACATTTAGAAATTGTAAACCCCTACACTTCATGACAAGCCACACTGTCGGTGTAAATTATGGCCCCTGTACCTCGAGATAGGATAAAAGAGTTGGTAATGTAGCCTGCGACCAGTGGATCAGAGCAGCGTCTGCTCTAGTGAGCCGAGAGATTGGGCTATTGGGCGCTGACATCCCGCCACGTTGCTCTTTCCTTCCAGATTTTCTGGGTGATCAGCTGGAAGAGAGGTCATCATTGCGAATGGCT
Source organism: Sminthopsis crassicaudata (assembly GCF_048593235.1). Classification (NCBI taxonomy): domain Eukaryota; kingdom Metazoa; phylum Chordata; class Mammalia; order Dasyuromorphia; family Dasyuridae; genus Sminthopsis; species Sminthopsis crassicaudata. The sequence goes on from NC_133617.1 coordinate 15,452,778, forward strand.
GTAACAAATGCATATTAGTTCAACCAAAAAATGTTCTGTTCTGGCTTCCGTGGTGAGAATTAGGTTAACCGATTTAAGAAACTGGAATAAATCGAAGACATTTTGCTTCTTAAAACAAGGTATAAAGCCAGGCGGTGCCTGTTTTACACGGGGCAATTTAGCCACAATTGCACCATCTGGGCCTAGACCACTGGAAGTTTAATTTACAGTTTCGCAGTCTGTGGGCTTACAGAATGGGGGTGAGGAAGAATCAGCATCCTCTTTGATTTGAGGGATCATTGTCCCCAGAGTTACCCCCGCTTCCTGTTTTTAGGAGTCACTTGGGGAACGGATGAAACATTTTTGCCTCTTAAATGGAGTCACGTTATGTTGGGTGAGGAGACTGTCCTCTGGCCCTGGTGCCTGCCTTCGTACTTGTCAGATGATGTGGTCAGCTTGGTGATCTTGGACACTTACTTAAAAACGGACTCTGTATTTGGGAAGTAGAGGGAGGATCCAGATAAAACTGGGGAATGTCAGAAAAATCCCACTTCTTCTTTGTGACACGGCGTGGGGCGATGGCAAGACGTGGGCGTGGAATCTTAGTCTGAGTTCCACTCTGCCACTCACCAATAGTTAGTCACTTGGCGTCGCTGAGACTCAGTTTCCTGGTCTGTAAAAAGGAGAAAATAATGCTAATAGTATCTGCTTAACAGAGCTATTGTAAGAATCAAATGAGAGGGAATCTATGTAAAGTGCTTTTTTAAAGCTTCAAACATTATTTAAATGTCAAGAGATATAACTGTTTCCATAAGGTGCTTTAGAAATGTGAACTATTTATTATTATTATCTGATTTTCTCCTCTTATTCAATGAAGTTCCATTAGAAATGGTTCTCTTTTATTACCATTATCTCATTCTCATATTATTATTACTATTATTATTCTCTTAGACTATCTTTATGAAGCTATTAAATTAACATGCTGCCAATTACTTTTTAAAGAATCAGTTAAACTGGTGACTGAATTGACTAGTTATTTCTGTCCAAGTGATAGAACAATTTAGAATCATGGCGTTTTAGCACGGGAAGGAATCTTGGAAATCAGCTTTCCCAACCCCCTCATTTTATGGAGGAGAAGAACAAAGTCACATCCTTTGTTAACGGCTGAGCCAGGACCAGAAGCAGCCAGCTCGCTCACTCCCCCGACCTCTGGCCCAGCCCTCTCGTCCCCGACCCAGTTCACGTGCGCTTCTCATCAGCTGCCCCAGCACTGGGCCGGTCCATGAAGTTGGGCTTTGGGGAGGGAGGGACGGATCCCCTGGGACTGCTGGAGGAGAATCTCTTGTCAGTGGGTGGGATCTGCTGACCTTTCCATCTCAAGATGCTGCTTGATTATTCTAGAAACCGACTGTGAGTAGCGGGTAGATAGCATCCTGTCCATTCTCCATCATGTAACCTGTAATCACTTCCAAAATGCTGAATGGAAATTCCCCATCTCCTTTTGATTAACTGCTCTGGTAGAAATAGTCTCGAGCTTTTAAATGCAAACACGCAGGCAGCCTTGGCTCGTAGAACCCCAGATCAGGACGATTTCAGAAGTCACAGCCTTGTTTCTGGGGGCCTAGGGACTGTGGCATGTAGAATGTGGGAGGCACGTGAACATGGACCGTTGCAACTGGACTTGAGAGGTCCCTGAACCTGCCCCTCATTTATAACTGGGGAGATTCATGTGCATTTCCTGCTTCTGCCCCTGTCACTTTTGGGGGGCTCAACCGGCACAGAGGGTAGAGAACAGAGCGCCGGACTTGGAGTGGGGAAGATGGGTTCAATGCAGTCAAGTCATTTAGCCTCCTTTAGCCTCAGTGTACTCATCTGTAAAATGAGGACAGTAACAGCATCTTCCTCATGGTTTTGTGGGGAGGATTAAATGAGATGATCCACACAAAACTTTCTGCAACCCTGAAGGCCACTGTTATTACCATCATTAATTACCATGTTGAAGTTTATAGGCCACGGGGAATTTTCCACACCTTATTTTTGCCTGATCCTCAAAATATTAGAAGACCTCGAGAAAGGCCTCCAGGCCATCGGAGGGTTGCTGTGGAGACCGTATGGCCGAGGACCGGAATTCCATGGAAGGAGAAGGCAAGGCTGGACTCTGAGGGCCAGTCCCCACCCCGAGATCCCGGAAGGATTGTTGTTAATTTTGTTTAGTCACCCATGGACAGAATAGCAAATTTTTGTCTTAAACTAAAATGAATAAAACTGATTTGGTTTTGATAATTTTGCTTTCCCCGGATAAGTGCTGATACCCTGGGGGATCACCAAACCTGCCCCGGGAATCACAGTTCTAAGGAGTAGGGTCAATAGCAATAAACAGCTCCAAGATGGGTTTTAGTCAGAAATCAGCCATTTGCCCCTGGGAATTCTCCTGGAAGAAAAGAACATTAGTATCCCGGCTCCCACACCGGCAGCTGCATTTGTGTGCATTGGGGAGGGGGGCTTCCACGAAATCAGACTGGATCTCTGTCTAAGGAGGGGGCTGTTAAAAGCCATTTTCTCCTGTTCCCCGTGTTTCCCCTACATTTTCACAACCACTTGGATTTTTTTCATCAACCGAAACCCCAGGAAGGATAATTTCCTTTCAGCCCAGCATCTTCCTTCTCTCCTCCTCTTCAGTTTGAGCAGGGTTAACGCTGGCTGTGGATGAACATCTGCTAGCCCTGTATTGACACAGGAATAAATTATTCAGCTTGTAGTATTTGGGAATTTAAAGGCTCCATGATGAATTCTACAAAACTATATTATGTCTCTGACATTCTGGGGGTTTCATTATTTTGTCTTCAATTATTCACAAAGGCTCTTCACCTCTCACAGCTTATGTGGAATACTTGAGATCAAGGGAGCCCACGGCTCGGAGATGGAAGGCGTTTTATTAAGACATCATTTTCTGGGGTTTGTGTTTTTCCTTTCAGAAGGCATAAAAACCTCTTTTCCCTTGCCCCCTTTAAACTGAGGGGAAACCCTGTCATCCACAGCTTCTCAGTGATGGTCACCCCCCTCTCTCCCCAGCAGATCCTAGACTGGCCACAATTCTGGAGCCCAAAGAGCTGCGCCTGCACCTTGGTGGCCCCGGTGCCAAACCGCTCTGACCTCAGTTTTCCTATTTTTAAAATGAGTACTGACACTTGTGCGCCCGGCCCAGCTCTGGGGGGTGTTCTGAGGCTAAAGGGAGAGTGGGCAGAGCACAATGGAGTCAAGTACTGCTCCTGAGACATGTGACTGGGACAGGCCAGAGAGCTTGGGATGGGGACTGACCCCAGATGGAAAGGACCCAACACTTAGGTGATACTTGAGCTGAGTCTTGAAGGAAAGGGGTGACTGGTAGAGGGGCAGAAGGGAGGAGGGAATGGGCTCTGGCCACGGAATCTCTTGTGCGAGGAGTGACCAGCGCGCTCTTTGGTTGGACCACAAGGAAGGAAAGAAGGTTGGTGGATAGGTGGATCAGGTTGCAAAAAGCTCCAAAGTTTGGTTTTTGTTCTCGAGACAGTGGGGAGCCCCCCGGAGCTCCCTGGGCAGGGGGGTACTCTAGGCAGGTCCCTCAGTGGCTGTGTGGAGGATGGACCAGAGAGTCCAGAGGCCATTTTGGTGGTCGGGGTGAGAGGCGATGGAGCCATCCCCCATCTCCCGAGTCAGATGGTGTTTGCCCTAGCTCCTGCACAGGATAATTGGGCAAGGCTGGAGCCAGATAATATTTCTAAAGGAGTTTATCATTCTAAAGCCGCCCACAGAGGTAGGTTATTAGCCTTGTTATTGTTGTACATCATCACCTCAATTCTGACTTTGCCATATTCCTATGAGCAGGATGAGGGCTTCTTTCCGATCCGCCTTGGAAGAGCCAGGAGGGTGCAAAGGCAGCCCAAGTGCACAAGGATGCCGTTGTCTCGGCCGCACACATTTGGCTACAATTTGTTTTCTATCACATGATGGATCACGCAGCGGAATGACATGTGCTGAAGGGATATGAGCTTACCTCATGTGTTTTCTTAACTTGCCAATGAACTGACCAAGGCTTTTCTCCAACTCACAGGTTGGGGGTGCAAAGAAAGGCTGGCCAGGCTCTGAGTACTCATAGGCTCCCTTTGGTCTTGCCCAGCTGAGACTTTACTGATTACCTTTAGTAGTCACATCGGGTGAAAACAGTTCAAAGCTAGACAGTTAATGGACTGGTATTTTACATGTAAATATTTAATTTTTCCTAATTACATGTAAAGTAATTCTTACATTTATTTTTTTAAATTGAGTTTTGATTTCTCTTTCTTGCCCCCCTCATTGAGAAGACAAGCAATTTGACATAGATTATATATGTTCAGTCACGTAAAGCATATTTCCATATTAGTCATGTTGAGAACAGCCTCCCCCTAAAGAAAGTTTTAAAAAAGTATGCTTCCATCTGCATTCAGATGCCATTGTTTTTTTCCTCTAGAGGTGAAGAGCATTTTTCATCTTGGATGAAATTCTAATTGTCTTCGATCATTGTATGGTTGACAAGAGCTAAGTCATTCATAGTTTTTCATCTTCCAATACTGCTGTCATTGTGTACAACAGTCTCCTGGTTTTGCTTATTTCATGTTGCCTCAGTTCATGTAAGTCTTTTCTGGTTGTCCTGAGAGCAATCTACTCATCACTTCTTATGGTACAATACTGTTTCATTACAATCATCTATCACGGCTTCTTCAGCCATTTCCCCGTTGATGGGCATCCTTTCAGTTGTCAATTTTTTGCCACCACAATAAGAGCTGCTATAAATATTTTTTTTTGTATATACAGGGTCTTTTCCATTTTGTTTTTCATCTATTTGGGTTATTGACCTAGTAGAGGTATTGCTGGTCAAAGGATGTGCACAGTTTTATAGCCTCTGGGTTATAATTGTTCTCCAGAGTGATTGAATCATTTTATAACTCCACCAACAATGTCTTAGTTTTCTCAGAATTTGCTGTTTTCCTTATCTATCCTATTAGCCAATGTGACAGATATGAGATGCTACCTCAGAATTGTTTTTATTTGCATTTCCCTAATCAGTAGTGATTTGGAGCATTTTTTAATATGTCCATAGATAGCTTTGAATTTATCTGAAAACTGCCTGTTCATATTCTTTGACTTTTTATCAATTGGGGAATGACTTTTATTTTTATAGAATTGACTTAGATCTCTGTATATTTGAGAAACAAGGCTTTTATCAGAGAAACTTGCTATAAAATAGTCTTCATAACTATGATTACTGTGTATTTCCCTTCATTTTATTTCCTCTTTCCGTTTATCCTATTCTCTTTCCTCAAAAATCTTACTTCTGAATATTGTCTCCCCCAATCTGTTCTCCTTTCAGCACCATCCTTAAACTCTTCCTCTTCCACTTTCCTGTGAGCTAAGACAGATTTCTACACTTAACTGCATGTCAGTGTTATTCCTTCTTTGAGCAATTCCTATGAGAGTAAGGTTCAAGTGCTCTCCTCAGTCTTTCCCTCCACTGTAAAAGCCCTTCTGTGCTTCTTTTCCACCTCTCCTTTTCTCCAGCATACTATTCTTTGTCCTTTGTTACTTTTTTATTTTCTTTAAATATCATCCCATCATACTCAGCTCACACCTGTTCCCTTTGTCTATGGATAGATACTCTTCCTAACAACAGGAGTTATAAGTTATGAGAATCATCTTCCCATGTAGGAATGTAAATAGTTTTATCTCATTGAATCCCTTATTATTTTTCTTTCCTGTTTACCTTTTTATGTCTCATTTGAATCCTGTAATTAATAGACAAACTCTAGTCTGGTCAAAACTGGTCAGGTTTTTTGGAGCTAAATTTGCTTTTGTTCTTGTTTGCTCATTTTTTCAGCCTATTTCTTGAATGTTAATTTTATCTTAAAGTTGTTCTTTGCTCATCTTGGGGTAGAGGGGGCATTGTGCCAAGATTCAGGTTTTTTGGTGCAGTTGTTTTCAGAGGTTGTTCTGGAGATTTGTAAGTTTTTAGTTCTTCCAAAGTGTTTTAAAGAGAGGTGTATGCATTACTCTCCGGGCCCATACTCTGGTCTGTGAGAACCAAAAGTATTCTTTTCTGCCCATTTCTCTTTTCTCAGGGTCCCTGCTCTCCTGTGGCTGCAAGCTCTGGTTTACTAATGCTTCTTCTTGATCTGGAACTGGGTAGGGGCAATGCAACAGAGTTCTGCACCCAGTGTCAGCAAAGGGACTCTCGTAATCTCCTTCTGACCAAGCAAAGGGAATGAGAGCTGCAGGGGGGGGGGGGGCTGCTGTGGCCAATTCCGTTATCCCCAAAGCCGACTGCTGGCTTGCACTGCTGGCTGCCTTGTTCGGGGACTTAGGGATATTGACGACTCTCCCTGGTGTGACAGAGCTTTCCTGACAACCTTCTTCGTTGTCTTGGGCTAGAAAATTATTTCACCTTGTCTTTTTGTGGGTTCTCTCAGTCTAGAATTAGTTTTGAGGTGTCATTTAAAGTTGTTTATAGGAGAATTTAGGGGAGCTCAGGAGAGTTCCTGCCTCTTCTCTGCCATCTTGGCTCTGCCCCTTGTAGGATGGCTTTATAAGAAAAGTGGAAATAAAAGTGGCGTTTCCTTCATAAACCTGAGGCACTTTCTGGTAAACAGAGGGACCCCGTGATGTGGTGCCGAGGTGTCCTGGGTGCCGTTGGACTGCTACTGATCCCCAGTGATGTCACTGCCCTGAGCCTGCTGACCAGTGGGTACTGCCAGGAATGGTTCTAGCGGGCAACAAGTCCTTTCTTCTTCTTCTTCCAGCTTCTGGCTTCACCAGAAACCCTGGCGCTCTGGCTCTTCTTGCCCACAAGGAAAGTGACCTCTCCAAAAACTAGCTCAGAAGCCAGAGACTTCTGCAGAGTTCTTTAGGATAGCAGCCTTTGCCTCCAGCATAGAACTAGCCACAACCTTAAGGGGGAAACCCCCAAATCATTAGAGGACTATTATTTATTTTTCTTTTTTTTCTTTAATTAATTATTTATTTATTTACAAAACAAATGCATGGGTAATTTTTCCAACACTAACCCTTGCAAAACCTTTTGTTCCAACTTTTCCCCTCCTTCCCCCCATCCCTTCCCCTAGCTGGCAAGTAGACTCATACATGTTAAATATATTGAAATCCATGTTAAATCCAATATATGTTTACATATTTACACAGTTATTTTGCTGCATGAGGAAAATCAGATCAAGAAGGAAAGAAAAAAACTGAGAAAGAAAGCACAATGCAAGCAAATAACAAGAGAGAGAGTAAGAATGGTCTGTTGTGTTCCACACTGTTCCCATGATTCTCTCTCCAGGTATAGATAGCTCTCTTCATCACTGCACAAGTGGAGCTGGTTTGAATCCTCTCATGGTTAAGGAGAGCCACAAGGGCTATTATTTCTTTAGAGAGAATGGCCCGGTTATTTCTCCTTCTTGCCCCAGTTTTGGGCAGAAGGCATGTCAGCTCTAGCAGGAGAGTCTGTCCCAGTTGTTGAGCTCCTTAGCTCACTGAGCACAAGCTAGCCAGTGTCCACAATGTCTTTGAAAAAAGAAAAACTGGATTCTGTATTCGTACCTCCTTGTATGACTTCATTCTCCCTCATGGTCAGCTTTCCACGTTGCTCCTGATTTTAATCTCCCAACTGCTAGATAGCGATGATGTTCAGGGTTTCCCAGTTTTTCATGACCAAACCCCCGTTACTCTCCCTGTAGATGAGCGGGCCCTAGGAAGGGGCAGAGACAAAGCTTAGCATGGAAGGCAAGGTCATCATCCCCCTACCTGGCCCTTTCTAGATGGCCATGCTTCCTGCTGGTGGAGCAGGGGGGATGGCCACGGGAGGGGAGAACCGTTCCTAGGGCTCTTCATTTCTGGCTCTTCGTGTGTACCTATGGCCAGCAAAGGCAGAAGGGGCCTTTGCACATGGATGCTGGTGTTCAGTGGGACTATATTGAAACTGGTTTTGAAAGTTTCCCAGTAGATGGTAGCTAACAGATCTCAAGGGGACTTTCCTTCATCTGATTTTATCCCCCATTTTTCCAGAGGAAGAAAATAGAGGCCCGAGAAGCTGAATGACTTCCCAGGATTCTCCTGGCAGTGAGGAGCAGAGCTGGGGTTGCCAGTGGAATGAACCCCATTCTCCTTACACCGGCCCTGAGTCCCCCCCAGCCTGACTCCAGACACCCACCGGCCTTTCTTTCCCTCCTGCAGAGTCTGCTTCCGCTCCCAAGGCTCTGGCCAGCACCTTCCTGCGGTGCCCATGGCTCCCGTCTGGGAACTTTTTGTTGGTGCTATTTCCTATTCCTAGAACACATCCCCACACCCCCTGCATTTCCCTGTTGAATTCCATCTCTTTCTGCCAGCCAAATGGCAGCGTTCTGCCAGCCCTTTCAGCACCCGTGCCATGGCCACTCCCTTCTCCCAGCTGGAAGTGATCACAACTGGATCCCTCCCTCTCAGACCTCCCATCGCTGAGTGTGTTCCTCACATTCTGCCTTATTTAGGGTTTTATTTCTAGGGCCTGGGGTTGTACTTGCATAAAGTCAGTGCCTAATAAGTGCTTTTAACCCGAACACTTTAATCAAACAGATTCATTCCATTTTCTCAGAATAAAAACGGATTTGGTTTAATTGCGTTGGAAAAAATTCAGAAGAAGGGTTCAATTCCTGCTTTGGTCCCTTCCAGCTTGTGTGAACTTGAACGGGTCATTTCTTGTCTCTAGGCCTATTTCCCTTGTTGGACTGTGTGTTCTCTAGACACTTTTCTGGCCCTAAATTCTGAGTCCTGTGACAGAAGCCAAGGAGACCTGGCAGCATCTAGAAGGAATCAGCACTTCTTTGGAACTTTGCGAAGAATGTTATTTCCTGAATTAGTGGATACACTGAAGTTTTGGGTTCATTTTTGAGTGAGATTCTCCGTCGTAGTCACTAGTAGCGTTCTCTAAAATTTTCCATTAAGGCTGAAACCTCCGATTCTTGGCACAAGGCCAAAATTAAATTTTTTGGAAAATTTGAGCTAAACCTATTGAACCATGAGGGGGAGGATCGACTCCCTCTTCTTTCTTTTTAGCTACATAAATAGCTTAGGAATGGGGAAGGGAGAGCAGTACAAGATGCCCTCCTCACACGGACTCAATTCTGTGGCGCTTTGGATGTTTCTAAAATAGCCGAATGTATTGACTGGGTATGAAGTATATTGTGGTACAGATAGGAGAGTGAGTGAAAGTATCTGGGAGACACTCCTTGTGTCTTATCTGGGCTTTGGTTAAGGCAGCCAAGCCGATGCCGTTTTGAAACCTTCTGGAGCTGACCTCTAAAATCCCTTCCAGTTCCAGCCTTCTCCATTTGATGGTCTAATATGACGTCCGGCTCTCGTGGGCCGCCTTCCCTCTGACACTTAATGTCCCGGGGCTCTTAGCGGTCTCGTCTTCTGTGATTCTAAAGTCCGAAGTTTCCTTCTGCTCCCTCTGCAGCCGTTCCCCCTAATCCTGCCAAGGTGCCCTCTTACTCCACATCCCGACCCTGACATCATCCTCACCTTTCTGCACCCTGTCCATCAGCCCACCTCCACAGTGCCCCTCCTGTCAGACCTCTTCTCTCGCTCATGGGGACCACCTGTTCTTGCCGTGTCCCCCAGGAGTCTCTCTGACCCAGGTCTCTCCTTGCTTTGATTGGTCCACCCTAAGATGATTTTTCTGTAAGTGGAGATTTTTCCACATGCCTCCCCATTAAGTGGCTGGAGATAGAATGGCAATGCTTCTGTTTGGCCCTGAATGTCCATCTGCCCTGCCAGCCTCATTGGTCTGGAGCCAGCCCTCTCCTGGAGACATGAAGGCTCTCACAGATTCAGACAAAGAAGGCCTTCAGAGGTCATCTGGTCAGCCACAGGCAAGCCGTTCTGCGGGTCACATGGCTGCGGAACATCAAAGCTGGAGACGGATCCGCGTCTTGCTCTAGGTCCGTGCTTTACTCTGAGGGCAGGGAAGGGACTGAGGGTTTATGTAGAGCCCAGTATGAGATCGTGGCTTCTCACAATAACGGGAGCAGTTTTTATCCCTACTTAAGGAAAACTGAGGCAGGCAGAGGGTCACGCAGCTGGGGGAGCGTTGGAGGCTGGACTCGAACTCACGCCTTCCTGACTGCCTTTGCTCCGGGCAGGCCAGACTTGTCATCTGCTTTGTGAAAGGAGAGGCGTCCTCAGGCCGGGCGCCCTTTTCTGCGTCTCCCCACGACCATTTGCTTTCAGGACATGTCCCGCCGCCCCTCTCAGCCTGTGCAGATGGGTGGGCGTCGCTTCAGGGTTTATAATGGTCTGGATTATGCCCCATCTGCTCCGTGGAAGTTGGTGGAGACGCGGCGCGGGGTCCGTCAGAAATGTTGTGATGCATCAAAACTTATGACATTTAAAGTGCTCTGAAAATTTCATTAAGACACAAAAGTTCATCTGTTTCCCCGTAATTACTGCGGCTTTGAGTCAGTTTAATTTGGCAGGCTGGAAAGACATGACCTCGGGCTGCACGGCTTCCATCTCGCCTCATTCTGTAGGAGCTTCCCCGACAAACCCTCCGAGATTTCCCGACTCGCCCTGCTTTGGTACTGGCACTAATGGCTGGTGTCCTAGCTGACAGGCCTCCTGCCCGGGCTGCTGACAGCGGCGGGAAGATGAGGGCTTCCACGTGACGGCCCCCATGGGGCCCTTGTGCGGAGCCTCGTGGCCTCCTCTTCCTCAGTGATTGTGCCTGGGCTGGGTCCAAGCTGGAGCCAGAGAAGAAACGGTGAATGGCAGAACTCCGGGAGTGACCGCCAGGGACCGGGGTGAAGCAGCGCCGAGCCGTCGTCGCCCTCTCCTTCCAGTCGCCGTGTGTGAAGAACTTGGCATTTTGCTTTCTTGGTTTCACTGGAGCCCGGAGCCAGGACCAAAAGCATCGCTTGGGGAGAGTGGGTCTATAAGGTTGAACACTATTTGGCCCCAGCCACAGCCTTGTGGGCTCGCCTCATCCCCGACAGAGCAGCAGGGAAAGGTGGAAAGGGCCTGGACCCAAAACACAGGCTCAGCCCCATGAGCAGTGGGTGCTTCCTGCTCCTGGCCTGAGGCCGACGAGCTCTTTGAGCTTCTTCACCAGCTTTCTTGGTTTTCTCTTTCACAGATAATTGTATAATAACATTGTTATAGGTACGGACACTGAAGAGCCTGGGATTTGGTCAGCATGGAGAGATCCAGCGTGGAGCCTCCCTTTACCAATGCAGATTGCTTCCATCCACCAATGCAGCTCGTCTGTTTTTCTGCATCAGTCAATCAATGGGCATTTATGCTATGCCTACTGTCTACCAGGCACTGTGCTAGGCATTGAGTATTCAAAGAGAGAATTAAGTACGCAGGAGTCCCCTGAACTTCAGAGAGATTTTAAATGCCATGCCCCAGGGACACAGAGCTGGAAAATGGCAGAAACAGGACTTGAACTCTGGTCTTCCTTACTACAAGGCCAGCCTTCTCGCCCCGGATTCCCAAGCCAGTTCTCTGATCCGATACTCCAACGATCAAGCCAGAAATTTTAGGTTGTATCAATGACATCTGCATTATCACCATGGATAAGGGAATCAGTTAAAGAGACTAGGATTTTTACTAGAAGACAAAACTTGGGCCAGAGGGAGGCGGCTGATCACGGTCTTGAAATATTGGAAAGGCTGCAGCGGGTAAGAGCGAGGAGACCAGATTTCATCTCACCGCAGCAAAGAACTTTCATGGAATTAGCCATTGAGGACTCCTGATTATAAACAGGCAGTTGGGATCCATGACACGGGCATCCTTTAAACTAAGAGATGCTGGAATTCTGCAACCCTAGGGTGAATTCCACGCCTTATCTCAGCCTCTCAGAAGCTGCCTTTTTTCTTCAAGACTCAATTTGGATGTCACCGGCCATCCCTTATCTCTGCCCCTCCCCCGTCCTCTCTCCCTCTTCAGAATACCTTGTATTATTGGTGGGCATCCCACCGGAAGCTCCCGGGAGAGACAAAGCTCACTGTCCATTGAAACTACATTTCAGATGGTCAGAAATAACTGTGCTACATCTAACAGGGCCTTCGGGTTACTAACCCAGCACCTTTGCACCTTTACGAGTGCGAGGGCAGCTAACTCTCACCAGAGGGTGGGGCGCGTGTTGGCAGACAATTGGCCACTGGACATGGCCTCCGGAGCCGGAGCAGTTCTCTGTGGCTTGTGCTCATTTTGGCCCGACAGTGAACCCCAAGAGAGCGCAGGTTCTCTCTCAGCCGGCACCCACCATCCCTAAGTGCTCCCGTCAGCTACAGCAAGTGGGGAAGCAGTGAATGCCGTGGAGAAGTTCACTTACCTCGGCCGTCCGCTTTCCAGGGATGTATGTCCACATCGATAAGAAACCCTCTGAGCCGGCTCAGTGTTTGGGAGACTGAAGGAAAGTGCGGGAGAGAAGAGGGATCAGATTGACCCCTCATTGACGGTCTGCGGAGACCTTCCTCATGGTTGTGTGCCTGTGAAACCTGGTCAGTCTGGCAGCCCCGTGCCACGGGCATTTCATTCAGGGTAGGCTGGTGAATGTTTCACAATCGGCTGCCCAAGAAAAAAAGTACCTGTAACCTATAGTTACGTATTATTTCCATTATTAAGATTTTCTTCACCGCTTTATTAAGTGTAGATAAGATAATAAATTGAGCACTCATTTGTAGGGTTTGCTGATTTTTGAAATATAAATTCTCACAATGAAAATTTAACAATCAGCTCTTAGCTGGCTTAAGCATCCTCCTAGTTTCCTCCCTCTCCCAGATAGTTCGGAAAGCATGGATGGAAACACAAAGTGACTTTACCAAAAACTTCACTGAAGCTGCCAAATACAATAAAAGCAAATAAAAATTTCCCAACAGAATCTTTACTTACACCCCCTCTTCCCCCACATGCACATGAGAGAGGGAGAGACAGAGAAGGAGACTTCTGGACTTGAGAACCCCTGAAACGTCTTCTCTGGGAGGAGAGTTCAGTCCCAAGACAGAGGGATAGGCAAGAGATCTGACTCGCGCCAAGCTCAGGCTTGTCGTTTTTTTACCAGAATCGGCCTTTTGAGCTCTGAAGTTTTCCCTGTCCCCAGAAAGCAAGATCCGGCTCCAGAGACAGGAGGCTCTTTGCTGCATCCACAGCATCCCTGGCTTGGTGATGAGGTCCGCTCTTAAAAATAAGCACTAGAATGAGTGACGTCACCGTGCCCTGAGACCATCGCCATGGCCCCGAGCTTGGGCGCTGCCCACACCGAGAAGCCCAGCCAAGGGCCCAGGAGACCTCGGGGCCCCACGGGGTGGGCAGCCGAGGAGGAGGGGGAGGAGCTGGTGCCTCACTGCTTTGGAATGCCCCAGTCCCACACACTGGGTGAGTATTTTTAGGAGGTGATTATTAGTATTTGGGAGGCAGTTCCTTTTTTCCCTCCTCCGTGTGAGGTTTTTTTGAGTCTAGGTTTGGAAGTTCTGTTAACTAGCATTTTATTGGCCCTTGTAAGATGTTTTCTTTTGTGATTCCAAATGTTTGTGGCCGCTCGGAGTTTTTCTTTTTAATTTCAGTTCCTGTGATATTGAGACCAGCTGGCTCAAGTTATTTTCTGTGTCTTATTGCAGTGAGGTATTAAAACCAAGCTCTGGTGAGCAAAAGTTCAATCATTTCTCTTGTTATTCTTGTACTTAAAAGAAATACTCAGTTTGATGGCCCATTCCTGGCTCCCCAAGATGTAACAGGGTCCTTTTTTGAAGCCTTCAGAATAGAAAACTCTCCCTCCGATATCATTACGGGGAATGAGAAGATGAATTTTTCTACCCCAAGTGTAAGACTTAAAAGCATATTCTGGGGATGCGAGACCTTGAGAGGACGTTAGGGCTTCTAGTGTTAGAGGAGCCTAGAAATGATCGAATCCAATCACCCTCGCCGGACAAATGAGAACACTGAAGACGTCCAGGTCGAGGAGCCTTTCTGAGGCAGCTGGGAGTGTGGCCCCACTCGATCGGGGGGAGAGCAGAGATGGCCCAGAGGAGCAAGGCTCTGATCTTCAGAAAGAAAGGCCAGCTCATGAGGAGCTGGTCAAGAGCCAGCATGGGCACGCGGGCACACGGGCCTGGCGAGGGCTGGCCGGGACGGGCACAAAACTTACTGCTGCCTGCTGCCATGGACAGGCCACATGATGCCAAAGATGCCGGGCACTTTGCGGATGGCATAGGCCCAGCTACTTGCTTCCAGCCAACTCTTTGCCTCCGGAGGTGAGGAAGCATCTTTTTCCTGGTCACTGAGCAGCCAGAGCCGGCTGGGAGCACGCTTGAGAAGGGCCTCGATGCCAGCCCTGCTCCGTCTCTTTGGTCTCGGCTCTCTGTGCCCACTTGGCACCCAACCTCACTGTTGGCCCTGATCCTTTCCTTGTGCTTGCCCCCTCTCAGCCCCATGTGGCCTTGAGATCTTGGCTTGGGGGCCTTCTGCCTCCAGGACCAGAGATGGGAGAGATGGGCCATTCATCAAAGAAAAGAAAATAATAATCGCTGGCCTTGGGGAGCTTCCATTCTGATGGGAGAGACATTAGGTATACAGAATGGAGGGGGAGGGAATTTCCCAGAGCAAGGCCTTGGAGTAGGTGGAGAATGAGCCATGAAGAAAGCCAGGGATGGCCTGCCTGGCATCTGGAACAGCCCCTGCAAAGGCACAGAGTTGGGAGATGGGCTGCTGTGTGAGAGCATGAGAATGGAAAGGGGGAAAAAGGGTCTGCTTGGAGGGGATTTAAATGCTTATTAGAGGAGGTAATGTTTCATCAATCAAGTCTAAGTTTCTTAGGGACAGAGACTGTTCTGTTTTTGTCTTCCTGTGTTCTCATATCGTTGCTGAATGAAGATTTGTTGATTGATTGTTGGGGGGATCTGAGATCAAATCCCACCTTAGATATTTACTAGCTCTGTGACAGTGGGCAAAACATTTAACCTCCGCAGGTTTCAGTTTTTTCACCCATAAAATGGCAAGAATAGTGTCTACCACCCTAAGTTATTGTGACACATAAGAGAATGTTTAGCGCACCTTATGTTATATAAATGTAGTTATTATTACTGTATACAGTAGGTGCTTAATATATGTATATTGCATTAAATCTGTAAATTTCATTACCGATGTTTTGAAGCACAATTGAGTTACTCTTTTCCTGACAACCTTATTTCTTCAGCCATCAGACACAGATGCTATCCCATTCCCTAACTTCCTCACAAACGGGAAAACTGGACCAGCTAAGCTGAAGCTCCTGTGGATCCCACAGGCTGTGATTCTCCTACCTCAAATTACCGAGCTCTTTGGTGAGACCTCACTCTGGAGCAGTCAGCCAGAGACCACAGAACCCACCGAGATTCGTGGTTGGGGAGAACGCGCTGCCTCTGCCCACTGATGTCACGTGGCCCAAGAGCCCCTTCATTTTACACAAGCTGTACTTGGCTGGCTCCGACCTTGGTCCAATAATTATGACTTTGGGCAAATACAGAGTCCTCAGTGCCTTTGGCAACTTTGTACTGAGATTGTAGGAGAACTCTCCCACCCGTTAGAGAATATTCCCCATCCCTGTAAAATCGTGGCCCAGACCCTTTCTCCCCAAAACATTTTCAAAGGTCCTGTTGGAAACCCACTGTTAACCAGGCGCCAATGGCCGTACAAATGTAGGGTCTTCTACAGGGTTATTCCCTGATTCTCAGGAGATTTCAGAAGGGCATCACGAGATAACTTCAGTCTCTTGTGTTATGTTCAATTTCCTTTAAAAAAAAAAAATGGGGCTAATACCACATCCCCTGCCCTCTTCCAAAGGGGCGGTGTTCTTCAAATGAGAAATGTTAAGCATTTTGTAAGTGTCAAGTATTCTATAAATCTAAATATTTATTAATAATTAATAATAATGATAATATAATAGTAATAATACTGATGATACTGTTGAATGATAGATTATTCTTTCTCTTTCTCCATCGCCTTTTCAAGTTTGCCACCAACAAGTGAGAAAAGGAAAAGAAAAATTCCCAAATTGATCATCCAAATTACAACCCAGTGAATTTTTAAAAATTAGAAAAAGTTTAAAATTTTAAAAAATTAAAAAATAAAAAATTAGACAGGAGTTAAGTATAATCGAGAAAGACTCCAATGGATGTTGCCCAATGCACTGTTCTTGGAGTCCCACAGTAAGGACTTGTGCTCTATAAAAATAAGTTGTTTTTAGTAATTGATCAAAAAGGCAAAGAAACTTTTTGACTTTTAGCATCAGCAGTGTCTTCAGCTCCTCCATGTTTTCCCACATCCCCCTTTTTTGGGATCCTTGATGGATAGTACATTTGGAGCATTTAATCCCCTTTTGGTAATCCCTGTAGGTTAATGGGGGTGACCTTTCTACGATGATCTTAAGCTTTTCCTTCTTTCTTTTTTTTTTTTTTTCAAATTCAGTGCCCCCCCAAAGTCCATGGTGTCGTCGAGCCAGTATTTCTACATACTTTACTTTTCTTCACAAAGGTCTTGGCAACCTAGTAGCACAGATTGCAGGGAATTAAAAGGTGTGTGGAATTTCCTCCCTTGGGGATAATAAAAGCGTTAGTTTAGAATCTGAGTGCGTAATAATTTCCCCAACATACTTGATAGCAATTTTATCCTTCATTCTCACTTCCTCTGCTGTCATCATTAACTTTCATTTTCTAGATTGTCTTCATGATCCACCTCCAGATTGATCGACAATTCATTATGGAAATGTGACGCGCTTCTTGGATTCCGTTTTATGGCAGAATTGGAGTATGAATCTTACCCTGAAATTTACATTTGATTTGACCTATGCAAAATGAATTATGAAACTTGAATTTTAAGCAGTACACAAATGACCAGAGATGAATTACAAGTTCAATTTACTCTGCTTTACCCAATCTTGATCAGAGTTAATTAGGTAATCAAATGACAATTTTAAACCTATTTAGTTGTGGCTTAGAGAAAATACTAGGTGCTGCTTTATTTGTTGTACGTTGTTCTCGGTGAAATGAGCAAAATAATATTTGCAAATTTGGTTGATGAAAGAGATAGTGAAATTTGTTCAATGAGTTGGGTTTTTTTTTGTTTGTTTGTTTTTTGTTTTTGTTTTTGTTTTTGTTTTTTTTAAGGACCAAGTCTTTGTGGTGTGCAAAATATTTTCAAGGTTAATTTTGGAAAAGTTATGTTTTTGCTTTACTGTAAAATGAACATGAACATTTTAATCAGGCATTGCATACAAGTTTCCCTAATTAATTGGTACACAGTAGTTTAACAGATTCACTGTAGAAATCAATTAAGTTAGGGCTCTTGTAAGCCACATAGACTTAGAGATGCATTTGCATGGTACAGTTGTTACCTGAAAAAGTTTTCCTGGCTTTTCTCTAGTAAAGTCGAATCGCCTCCAGACTTGAGTTGGGAGGGAGCACCAGCTCCCAAGCCCCTTCCCCGGGGGCAGGGAAGCCCTCCCCACTCCCCACTTGCTCCAACTTGCATTCTAAATGAGCCCCTTCGTTTTACACAAGCTGCGCACAGTGGGGCCAGCACCCAGTCAGTCCGAGCCCACTCACAACAGCTTCTCACCTGACCGAAGCCTTTCCACACCTGGTGAGAATTACACTGGGATGGGAATGGGCCCGGAGCTGCTATGCCAGAACTTAGTTTAGATGGGGGGGGGGGGGAGCTTGCTAAGGGAACTCTCTCCCTGCAGGCCCCAGAAGCACTCCTGCCAGGGAGGACTCCCAAAGGGCCTGCTAGAAAGTGAGGAGAAAACTGGAGGTTCCAGGAGGCCCCCTGGAGAAAGCCTACGCTCAGATGGGAGACAAGCCCAGAGCTAGAGCTGGGAATGGCAGGAAGGCCTTTGGGCAGGAGGGTGGCCTTGGGAGGCCGGCGGGAGCCTGGCTTGGGGAGGCCGGCCCAGGGCTCTAGTTGCCCAATGGAGGAGTTTGTTTCTTATCCCAGAGGGACTTGGGAGAGCTCCCAGAGGAGTCAGGTGGCCTGTGGTCCAGGGGAGCAGGGCTGAGGGCCTTGACATGAGGGAGGAAGGAGCTCAAGGAGACTCGAAGCTCAGTGGGGTCCTTGTGATGGAGAGGAGGTCGTGAAGGGCAGACTCTGGGCTAATTGTTCCTGAAGGGTAAAGGGATTAAGAGAACAGCAGACAGAGCAGTGGGGCACTCTCATGCTCCAGGAAAGGATTAGGGGGCTGGCAAAAGCCAAGAAACGTTGCTGGGCTCTTGGGATTGGCAGCCGTTTGTCTGTGAGATCGACAGCCGTTTGTGAGATCCTGAGTCAGTGACACAAGTTTCCTCTGTGGGGACCGTTTTGTCTGACTCTCCATGACCCATTTGGAGTTTTCTTTGAAAGCTCCTGGAATCGTGTCCATTTCCTTCTTCAGGTCATTTTACAGATGAGGAAACTGAGGCAAACAGGGTGAATGCCTTGGCCCCACAGCTTGTGTCTGAGGCCTGGTTCCAAGGCCAGTGCAACACTCCCCGGCTCCCCCAACTTGCTCTGGGGACAATTGTATCTTCATCCACATACACTGACTCTTGGACATCGCTTGTTACATTAAGGAAATATCCATTATTCTTAACATTTTCTAGTTGTTGCTGTTGCTGTTTTTAAACAGGATGAGTTTCTGAAAACTTTACCTTTATCTGCTGATTGTTGTTCTTATTATTAATATTGTCCATCATTTTTATAGTTTTCCTAATATTGAACAACGCTGTATTCCTGATATAAACTCCACCCGGCCCTGCTATATAATATTTTGATGTCTTCTCTAATCTCCTGTTAATATTTTATTTTTAAAAACTTTGCATTAATATTCATTATCTATTTTTCTTTCTCTCCATTTTGGCTTTCCTTGGTGTAGATATCAAGATTATATTTATATCACTGAAGGAATTTGGACTCATTCTCTGTTCATTTTTTAAAACAACTTTAATATTTAATAATAATTTTTAAACAAATTTAATATTAAACAACTTAAATTTAAAAACAAATTTAAGCAACAAGATTAATCATTTTAAATGCTTGATAACATTTCCTTGTAAATTCATATGATCCTGGCATTTTTTCTTACAGGGCTCTCACTTGTTCAATTTCTTTTTTTCTGAGATTGGGTTATTGAAATCTTCTTTCTTATTGTTCATTTGGGCATTCTGCATTTTCATAAATATTCATCCATTTCATTGGGATTGTCAGTTTTTTGGCATATGATTGGACAAAATAGTTTCCAATAATTTCCTTTATTTCTTCATTTGTTGTGAATTTACCTCTTTGACTTTGGATACTAGTCATTTGATTTTCTTTCTTTTTTTAGAATTCAAATTAGTTAAGCATTCGTTTTATTCCTCTCACCGCAACCTTCTCATCCCCAAACCCAGCAATTATTTTTAGCTATTGATTCAGTGTGGCTTTTTTTGTTTTTTAGAAGTAACTGGTGGTTTTTGCTTTGTGCTCTGTTTTTAAATGATTTGGGGAGTTTTCTTATATGACTTCTTGAAATAAAATGTCCAAGCTCTTTTTTTCCTCATGCCTTCTAGATAGTTCAGTATTCTTTAACAATCTCTCCTTTACCTCTTTACCAGGTCAGATGCATTACATTTTCTCCTATTTTTCTCCCACTCTTTTGAGTTTCTTTTAGTATGTGTTCTTGTTTCATGGAGTCATTAACTTCTAGTTTATTCATCCTAATTTTCAAGCAATCAGTTGCTTATATAATGATTACTACCCTTTATGCCAAATTGTTAATTCTCTTTCACATTATTTCATTCATAGCTCTCATTTACTTTCTACTTCTTTTCTTTAAGATTTTCGTTTATTTTACAAAATAATTTCCAACTTAAAAAAAAAAAAAAAAAAAAAAAAAAGCAAACCACCCAAAAACAGAGCTCTTGCTTTATTTCTCCTAGGCACTCTAACTGAACTTGTGACCAGTTTGTGTTTTGCTTTGTGATTTTGCTAATAGATTTTGGAGTCCGTTTTTAATTCTGACTTATTTCCGGGCCTTCTCTTTATAGTGGGAGTCTTGTTTGTTTGTTTGCTCGTTCTTCCAGCCTTAACCTTCTTAATTTCTTACTTGAATTTCATTTCTTAGGAATATTCTGTCCGTTTCTTGAGGGAATGGGTCATGCCGTTTTGCTTTTTCTTGGGTCCTGCTGTTGCTTTCTCTGGTATTGAGGTTCTATTATTCACAATAATCAGGGGATAACTCAGACGAGGGACTTAAGATTTTTCGGTATGTCCAGAGTAGTCGGATGCAGGGCAGATTTTGGATGCTGCCTCTTAGTTTCAGCCAACTCCTGACCTGGGTTTGTGTTGGAATAGCACAGCTTTGGGATTGCCCCTGGTGGAAGCTCCAGTGGATTGCTGTTGATTCAGTCACTGACAGCCGGCTAGCAAGCTCTGCAGGTTAAAATAAGCAGAACTGCAGGCTTCCTGTAGGCCTGAGCTCCCTGCTCCAGTTTTATGCCAGGCTTGAGACTGGGCTGTGGCCTGGATCGCTCAGAGCCCCACAATTGCCTCCTCTCTGGTCCTGCTTCTTGCCCTGGGCCACCCTCCCAAAGTGAGGTTGCCTTCTCAGTCTGGCCCAGCTCTGGGGTAGCAATGGCTGAGTTTCCTCATCTCTGAGCAGATTTAGACCCCCCTCGATCTCTTTTGCTTTAATGCAGAGCTGCCGGCCCTTTTTATTCAGTTCTCTGCCTGGCCTCCATCCCTGCTGTCTCCCTATACCATTGGAAAAATGACTCTGCGATTTTGTCTTGGATTCCAGATCAGTGCCCAATTTGTGGAATACTTACTCTGTCTTCATGGTTAATCTCTTGGATAATTACCATTTACGGGCCTTATCTCATTTGAGCCTCAGGACACTCCTATGCCCTAAGAGAGATGGAATCTTAAAGAAAAGGAACCTGTGGCTCAGAGACTTGTCCAAGGTCTCTTAGCTATTAATGGTGGGGCCAGAACTTGAACACAGATCTTCTGACTTAGGACTCATACCACTTCCATTCAACTCTTCTTCCTTCCTTGCCAGAAATCTCTACCTGGTTTGATGTTCCTTGGAGAACATAAAATAAATATTTCATTCTCCTTTTTTTTTTTTTTTCCCTTTCCCTGAGGCTGGGATTAAGTGACTTGCCCAGGGTCACACAGCTAGGAAGTGTTAAGTGTCTGAGACCAGATTTGAACTCAGGTCCTCCTGAATTCAGGGCTGGTGCTCTCTATCTACTGAGCCACCCAGCTGCCCCCTAAATATTTCATTCTCAGAACCATGATAGTTTACACCAAAATTTTCTAGTCCAATCTGTGGTTAAAAAACAATCTCATAAGCACCGTATTATTCATCATTAAGTCTCTGGGACATTTTTATCTTCTTTATGTGGTCATCGTACAGAGCACCTTGATTGCAGGTCCTGTTTATTAGAGGATAATATATGCACAAATCAATTTTGACATTTCCTTTGGTATAATAAGTAATGCGACTTATTAGTCATTAGTCGCGTAACTTCCAATTAATAGGAGCTGTGATTTCAGATGGGGGCCTTCTAATTAGTACTTTGTCATTTAATACCGTTGGAAAATGATGTTTGCCAGTTCAGAATTAAAAGTTTCACTTGGCAAGAAGTGATTCATTAGCACGTATTAAGAAATAGCTATTGAAGCTCACACTTCTTTGCTAAAGGTAAGTTTTGCTTTAAAAATGTGTTGGGGGAAAAAGATATTTCTTCAGTAAGAAGAAGACAGGAGAGAAAGGAATGAGAGAGGCTTTGGCTGTGAGAGAAAATATAAAATGCATTGCCTCTGGACCCCGGGGATCTGAGTTCAAATTCTAGTTTTGCTGCTCAGCAGTCACGTCATCTGGATCAACTCCCTTTGTCTCTTGGGCCCCAGTTTTCGCATCAATAAAAAGAAGTTTTGGATTTGATGGTCCTTAGGCAGGATAACAATGGCACTTGCCTCACAAAGTCATTGTGTGGCTCAAGCTGGATAAAGGCCGCAAAGTTCTCACAAGCCTGAGTTTTGTGGCTATTTATTTTTGTCTTTATGCTCTTTTCATCATTTTGTCCTGTCTTGACCTTCCTCACTCTGTATCCTGTTAGATGAGACTTCCTTTTGGTCATTCTTTATGTAGTGGGATACTATTCCCTGCCTCGCCAAGCCTTGGCCAAGTTTTCTGCCTTGTTGTGGGGCTCCTGAGTGGAGAAAGCCCCCAAGCAGCCCATGGGTCCCGGCAGATTCACGCTGGGGCATCTCGGGGCAGCCGAGTGGGTTCTCCCCCTCCTCTGATCGCCACAGGCACTCCTTCCAAACTTTCTATTCCTCCTGAAGTCTCCAAGGCTCCCCCTTCCCCCCCACCCCGGCTCTCAGAAGATGCCTTGTTTCCTACTTGTTTACTGATTGCTCCCTTTCCCCCTTCTCTTCATGTCGTTCACACACCTTCCTTCACTGTTTTCTTCAGGCAAATGATCCTCCTTGCCCCATCCCGCCATCCGGCCTGGGCCTTTGATTCTGTCCCTTCCCTCTCATCCTCAGGGGCTCCCAGTGTCCTGTTCCTCCTGCCCATCACCATGCTCTGATCTTCCTTAGCCTGCAGGGATCCTCGCTGGATCCAGCCATCCTTTTGGCTGCCATGCTATATTTCTCCTTCCCTTCTGGGCCCACTTCCTCGAGAAAGCTCTGGGGGCTCCGTGTCCCGTTCTCTCATTGCCTGCTCAGCCCTCTGCAGTCTCACTCCATCATCCAGCTGCTCTCTCCAGAGCACCTCTCTCTCCCTTGCCCACGGCTTTGTCTCATCCTTCTTACCTTTCTGCAGCCTTTGCCACGTGGGCCGCTTTTGTCTCCTTCCCTCCAGGCTTGGGCGACATTGCTCTCCAGTTCTGCTGCTTGCTCCCACTCCCTTTCGTTTGCTGTGTCTTTGTTCAGGTCTTGTACAGCAGCAAGGCTCACTCCTGGGCCTGCTTTTCTTGTAGTGCCCCCCCAGGACAGATAACCACATGCATTCTCTCTGTCCAGTCCAGGGCCAACCACCCTTTCTCATTTCAAGCTCTTTATCACTTGAGAGCTTCCACCTCCCCAGGCTTCTTATGCTTACGTGCTCCAGGGGTTCCCCAGGCGGTCCATAAAATCCCCCATAATCCCCCCCCCCAGCTTACATGTATCCACACACAATCTCACACACACACGTGCACAACGGCCATTCTTGCACACACAACCTACCACAAACGCACCTGCTGCCTCCCACCTGCTCGTGTTTGCCAGCACCGGTACCCGTCTGGAATGGCTTCTTCCCCACTTCCCTGACTTCCATCAGGACTCAGCTCAAATTCCTTTTCCTGGAAGTCCTCCCTGGCTTTTTCCACTGCCAGCTCCTTTCCTCTTGCACTTACACTCCACGAGCTATAGGAACTTTATGGTTTGTATGTTGCCTGCTGCATGAGGATGGGAGCTCTCTGAGAGCAGGAACTCGGCTTTTGCCTTTCCTTGTCCCCTTTGTGAGTAGGGTGGTTCCTGGCAACCAGCAAGCACTTCATAAATGCTTACTGACTGACTAGATATTTCTGAATATGCAAATCATCTGCCCTTGAGAAGCTGTAAGTCTCTTGTAGTCAGGGACTATCTCATATTTGTCCTTGGGTCACCAGCACCCAGCACAATGCATAGCATGTAGTAGGTGCTTAATAAATGCTTGTAATTTGATGTGATGTTTAGATTTTTTAAAGTGTTTCATGATTTCTTTTTATTAATAATAGCTTTTTATTTATCCAAATACATAAAAAAATTAGTTTTCAACATTCACCTTTATAAAATCTTGTCTTCCAAATTTTCTTTCCTCTTTCCAGCAAGCAATATGATATAGTGTGAACACTTGCAGTTCTTCTAAACACATTTCCATATTTGTCTTGGTGCACAAAAAAAAGTAGATCAAAAAAGAAAAATATGAGAAAGAAAAAAGCAAACAAATAACAACAAAAAGGTGAAAATACTGTGCTTTGATCCACATTTAGTCCCCATATTTCTCTTTCTGGATGCAGACGGCGCTTTGCATCCCAAGTCTATTGGAATTGCTTTGAATCATCTCATTCTTAAAAAGACCCAAGTTCATTACAGTTGATCATCACATAATCTTGTTGTTGCCATGTACAATGTCCTTCTGGTTCTGCTCATTTCACTCAGCATCAGTTCCTGTAAGTCTCTCCAGGCCTCTCTGAAATCATTCCCCTGATCATTTCTTACAGAACAATAATATTCCATTACCTTCATATCCCATAACTTATTCAGCCATTCTCCAGCTGATGGGCATCCACTCAGTTTCCAATTTCTTGCCACTACTAAAAGGTCTGTCACAAACACTTTTGCACATATGAATCCTTTCCCCTTTTTTCTGATCTTTTTGGGATATAGACCCAGTAGAGAAATTGTTGGATCAAAGAGGATGCACAATTTTAAAGCCTTTTGGGGCATAGTTCCAAATTGCTTTCCAGAATGGTTGGATCCATTTACAACTCCACCAACAATGCATTAGTGTCTCTCCAACATTTTTCATTATCTTTTCCTGTCACTTTAGCCAATCTGAGAGGTGTGTAGTGGCACCTCAGAGTTGTCTTAATTTGAATTTCTCTAATCAGTAGTGATTGAGAGCATTTTTTCATATGACTAGATATGGCTTTAATTTCTTCATCTGAAAATTATCTATTCATAGTCTTTCCCTATTTATCAATTGAGGGATGGCTTGTGAACTTGAGACTTTTTTTATCCAAGACATTTAATGCACAAGTTTTTCCTCAAATGTTAGCCTTTTGAAAACTTGCAGTATGCTGATATTATTTTTGCAGAAGTCTTTGAATTTTATAAAATGAGACTGTCTACTTTATCTCTTTATCTTGTTTAATCTCTTCTGTCCTGTCTCATTATGAATGTTTCCCTTTGTAAAGGTCTGTGTGTGTGTGCAGTGGTCCTCAAACTGTTTAAGTAGGGGGCCAGTTCCCTGTCCCTCAGACTGTGGGAGGGCCGGACTATGGTAAAAACAAAAGCTCACACTCTGTCTCCACCCCTCAGCCCATTCTCGGGACACATAAACGTCCTCAGCGGCCACATCTGGCCCAAGGGCCAAAGTTAGAAAACCCCTGTATGGGGTGGGGAGAAATCAGCTGAGTCAATCAATTACCCACTCCTCCACCCTGGCCCATTAAAGAAACAAACTAAACATTCTGGTCTTGAAACCTTTATCAGGTGGAAATGTCTCCATTTAATCAATCAATAAAGACATTAAATTAGTGTAATCTCTGCTCACTAAGATGAATCTTCTATAAAACAGCAAGCCAGTTTAGAACCCAGTAGAGGGTTCTAGTAAGAGGTAGGTTGGTGGGGTGATCCCGATGTTTATATGTATTAGACTCTACATAATTATAAAACATAGAACCTTCCATTCTCCTCTTAATTTTTGGACTGGGAATTTTGCTATTTTGCTGTGATGTGATATGCCTTCTGCCACTGAACTCTCAGTTTTCCCAGCATTCTAGTCCAATATAGTCCCTTCCCCCATGGCCTATGTTCTTGGATTCCCAGGAAGCCAGATTGCAGTGTGTGTGTGCTTCTAGGTCTTGCCTATTTCATGTATTTCACTAATCCACTTTTCTGTTTTTATCCAATAATAGATATTTGGATAATTACTGCTTTGTAATATAATTTGAGATCTTTAGTAGGAAGCCCCTTTGCTTAATTCTCTTAAAATATTTCCCTTGATACTCTTGACCTTTTATTCTTAATTTTGATTTTATAAAAATGATTTTGTCTAATTCGAGAAATTCTCCCTTTGGTAATTTGATTGATTTAGCACTAAATCTGTAGAGTAATTTGAGTGGTATCTTTATTTTTACAATACTAGTGGGCCTAGTTATGAACATTTAATCTCTCTCCAATGATTTTTATGAGGTTTAACATTGTCTTTATGTATTGTTTGTCTTATAGCTTAACTCTCAGCTATCTGGATATTTTTGGTACTCTGTTGTCTAGAATCAAAGAGTAAGAGAGTGAGAGACTTTAGAAGCCATTAACCCAATATCTTCATTTTATAGGTACAGAAACTGCATGAGCGAATGAATGAAAAAGCAGTTATTACACTCTTTGTATATGTCGGGCTCTGGGCTGAGAGCGGAGGATACACGTAAAGCCAGAAAGATCCACCCTCAAGGGAGAAGCCCTGAGGGGAGATAGAGACAGGCCATGAGTCACAGTTTGGAAAGGGCCACAAAAGGGTGGGCAAGTAGGGTAACAGCCCCCCCTCTCGGAGCCTTGGGATCCGTGGGCGTGAATGCGGGGGTCCCAGTGGGCTGAGAAGGATGGTCCGAGGAGAGCAGCACGGTCCTGACATGGAAGAGAAAACTCAGACAGAGAGAAGTTAAGTGTCTGGTCCCCAAGATCACAAAATGGCAGAGCTGCGCTTGGGACGCTTGTCTTTGTGCTAGCCCGCCTGGCCTCCATGTTGCCATTGTTAGTATCATTTTAAATGCAAATACTATCATATCTTCCTTCAGATTTTCATTAGTAAGACTCAGAAATGCTCACGATTTTTGTGGATTTGTGAATTCCTGATTTCCAATTGTTTTCAGAATATTTCCCCAAATTCATCACAACAAAGCCCCAATTCACCACCTGCTCTTGTTCCCTTTCTTCATTTCTTCTCAGTCATGGGGGGGGGGAGCAGTAGCACACGGATCGGCAGCCTTGGGTCTGCATCCTGGATGTGTCACTTACTGCTTGTGCTACTGCTGCTTACTCAGCCCAATAGTTGGGTTAAATCAGTTAAATCCAGCCAGCATTTGTTAGGTCTCTCTGTGGCTCACTGATGGGCCGGGCCTGGGGCTGCAGGAAACAGCTCTTGCCCTCCAAGAGCTTATATTCCATTGGGTCTTTGAGCCTCCCTGGGCTTGGGTTTACTCATCTCTGAAGTGAGTGAGTTGGGCTAGAGCGACCTTGGATGTTCTGCGTCTCTGCTCCTTTTTTTCTTTGATGCTTCCTCCACAGCCCATGTCCAGTCAGGTGTCATCTTGGCAGTTCTACCTTCCCAGTTCCGTCAGGCCCAGGGACACCTCTCCTCCATCGATGCTTTTATTCCCCATCTTTAGACCCTCTATGCCTTTGCTGACCTTATTGTAAGAGTCTCCCGCTGTGTTTTTGTGACTCCGGTTTTTCTATCTTCCAGCCCGTCTTAAATCCGCCGCCCAATTAGAGGACTTGGACCCTGTCCTTGCCCAGCTCAGAACCTCTGGGGTCCCAACTCACCCGGCACATCAGGCAGCCCTCTCATTTTCCATGTAGCCAGCCTCCATGCCCACCCTGTGGTTTTCCATACTCACGCGATTACTTGCTCTTTCCTGTCCCTTAGCAAATCCTGTCCAAATCCACTCTTGAAGATCCACCACAAAGACTTCCTGCCATCTCCAGGGCCAGCAGGACCGTGGGGCTCTCTTTAAATGCCATTTCTCCTTCCCTCGGCCTTTGGGCCTTTAGAAGACCCAGGATCTCTTTAGAATAGACGCTTCCTCCCGGCCTTGAATGAAGGGCCAACAGTCCACCAACTGGGCCATGATCTGGTTTATCAGTTATTACCAGTTATCGGTGCCCATCTTTTCTCCGAAGTGTCTGCTCTCTGAGGATTTTCTTATTCACCTTCATGGTCTCTGTACTTGCTCAATGAATGCCAGCAAATGGATGAGCCACCTGGCCAATTGTTGGGCCCCTGGGAAACCACACGTGCTGATGGACTTGACTCCCTCTGTGAGAAGCGTCAGCATAGACTTAGCATCGGCTTAGAAATAAACCCAAAATCTTCAGACAAGAATTGGATGTTCAGGCCAATTTGACACGCATTTATTAAGCAACTACTGTGTTTAGAGACCCATTTTAGACACTGCAGGAGGGACAAAGAACAGTAGGCCCCAATTCTTGCTCCAAAGACTATGTAGTGGATTAGGAGAAGGGGAAGGAGAGATATCACTGCGCATACACACATACATACACACACACACACACACACACACACACACACACACTCTCTCTCTCTCACACACACTCACACACACACACTCTCACACACTCACACTCTCACACACACACACACATACACACACACTCTCACACACACTGAACCATGATTAAAGCGGGTGAGGTTCCGCATGAGCCTGAAGGAATACAAAAGTGATAATGTTATAAAATTAAAGGCCACCTTTTGGGATCCTTGGGCAGAACCAAACTCTCTGATGGAGGGAGGATTAGGAAGCAGTCTTTCCCTGGCCTTGGATATCGAGAGCAGATTTCTTCGCGGGTTCCTGGCCATACCTTGTGCTCATTTTAAGGTGACAACCACCCCTGGGATGTTTCTGCCTCAGTTTACAGAGCCCAGTTCTCTGTGGCAGTGTGTAGAGCTGAAAGGCTGAGCTCTGGAATGGGCGCTCATATCCTAGGTCTATTTTCACCTCACATGCGGTGATATCTGGATGCTCGGATTCTCTGTTTATCTTGCAGCCAAGGGTCTTACTGGGGTCTGTTTTCCTTGGGGAAGATGGGGAGAGAGACAGGAAGGGATAAAGTTGCTGAGCCTCCCTTTTTGTTTTTATTCAAAGGTATATTTACACTTGTCAAGATGATCCTTTGTTTTTCCTTCCAGCTTGTTTGAATTAAGAATCTAGAAAGTCTTGACATTTGGTGACTTGTTTTTATTTGCTGGGTCCTGCTTTTATATCTCTGGCTCTGAGGCCCTTAGGGGCTGAATCAGCCAGTCAATCAGGCACTTATTAAGTGATTACTCTGAGCTAGGGACTGTACTCAATTCTGGGGTTACCAAAAAGAAGGGCCACAAGACCATCCGAAGCCCAATCTTCTCTGTCTCCGAGGAGCCCGTTCTAATGGGCTTGCTGAAGTGTCACGGTCAGGATGTGTCAGAATCAGGGCTGGAACCGGGGGCTTCCGGATCCCGAGAACAGCTCTCCGATGATCTCTCTTGCCCTTATCTGTGCGTTTAGGTATTTCCCCCGGGGAGTGCCTGGCAGAAAGAACACCTGGTTTCTCGTGCAAGGCGCTAAGGTGCAGAGCCAGCCTGACACTGAAAAGAGCCTTCTCCTCTTCGGCCTTGAGCTCCCCCACTTGTAAAAGGAGGGCAGGGCCCTAGGGCCCTTCTGGTTCTGTAATTCTCCATCCTAAGATTTTTTTTTTTTTAATATGGTGGTTTGACCAATTGGAACCAGTGCAATTATTCAGACAGTTGGAAAAGCCATTTAAATGGTCGTCCTCTGCTGAATGAAGGCCTTACAGAAATCACAGAGAGCTCATGAGGTTGAGAAATCAGAGGCCATTCCGACTATTGGTCTTATTTCCAACTGAATTAGTTAACAGCCTGTTAAGGTTCAGAGCTTATTGACCAATAGTCATTTATTATCCTTGACCATAAGGACAGAGCGATTTGCCATTAAAAATGCCTGTGTTTATGGAAATAAAAAAAGACCCAGCAAAGCCAGTGGTTAGTGATTGTATTTAATTATTAGAATTAATTAGGCATTTAAATAGCCTGAACTTAAAGAGTGGCCTAAAAACATAGAGTGCTGTCTCCACATCTGAGAGCACGGAGGTTTATTATTTCACTAGGGTCTGTTTATCTTCTCTTGTTCCAGGTTATGAACACAAATGTGTTGCTGTATCAAATGGCGTCCCCGTCAGACAGGAGGTGCCCATCAGCACGGGGCATTTCACAGGAAGTCGTGTGGCCCAAGCGAGGGCTTCTCAAACCCACGTGGCCACAGAGCCTTTTGGATGTTGAATTCTGTTGCCAAAACTTAGGCGTGTCAGTCCGGGTGGTCTCTTAGTTGGAATACCCAAGGGAAGAAAGAAAGGGCAAGAGAATCTTAAGGCAAAAGAAAAAGGATATTTATCTCATTTTTCTACTGAAGAACAGTTGCATATAAAAATGCTTTCGCTATATAAATTTTATCTTTAAAGCTTATGGGAGGAAATGTTGTTTGCTTTGAAATGTCCTCCTATGTCTCCTCAGAGACGGCATTGTACTTACTCAGAGGGCCTGCTTTCCAGGCCTGTCCCTGGATGACAGCGGGCCCTTCTTGACCTGTACACCGAGGGAGTTAGACCAGATGGCTCCTGGCGGCCCTTCCTTCTCCGAGCCCATAATTCTTGGAGATAGCCAGGGCCCCTATGCAGCGGCACTGGATGTAGAGGCAAGGGCCTGGGTTCCAGTCTTGGCACTGGGATTTGTTGGACCTGTGGCCCTGGGCCTCTATTTCTCACGTATAAAAGGGATGGATTAGTTGGCTGCTGAGGTCCCTTTTAGTCCTGAACTTCAGCGCCTATGGGCTCATTCTCTTCTCAGAAACAATTTGAAAACCTTTGTGGAGATAAAGGAATCTTGATCTGGGGCCAGGAGATGTGCATTCTGGCCAACATCTCTGCTACTGAGTTGCTGCGTCATTTTGGACAAGCCCCTTTCCTTTCCTTTGTTCCTCTCTAAGAAGAGGGCCGGGGGACCTCTTGGAGCCCCTCGGTTTCCTGCCGTGCTTATTTCTCTAGGGTCCCCTCCTGACATTAGTGTTCCCTGAGCCCTCCCAGCTCAGACGTGATAAACTATTACTTTTATGGCCTTCTCTCCAAAGGTATTTCCCTGATATACTTTCAGCTTTGGCAACTCTAATTATCATAGTCCACGAACCCCCACTGGCGTGCTTTCCATGAACAATAAGACAATGGAAATAATTCGGTCTTAGCCAATGCATTTTTTAAAGGAGTAGAACGAGGGCAGTTGTTATAAAACTACTTCCCCCCCCCCAATCACCTGAGGTGGGCTGTTTTTATTCTCGTTGTGCTTGTTCAGTTGGGCCCTACTCTTGGTGACCCCATGTGGGGTTTCCTTGGCATAGATACGGGAGGAGTTGGCCATTGCCTTCTCCAGTCTCTGTGGGGCCCACAGGGCGAAGTGCCTTGTCAGGGTCAGCCAGCGAGGAAGGATCTGGTGCCATGTTTGAAGCAGGTCTTCCTGACTCCGGGCCTGGTGCTTTTGACAAGGAGCTTTGATTTAGAGACATCCAGTTCCTCTGCTGCTTCACCTTTGTGTACTTTTAATTAGCTGTCGTGTTTGAAAATAATGAGAACTCTCCAGCTACCAAAGTGGAGCCCTGTACAGGCGTGGTTGTCTCCTCTGCAGCTGGAGAACTCTTTGAAAGAGTGATTACTAAAAAATGAGCCAGTCGTGAAAGGAGGCCAAAGGATGACAAGAGATGGGACCGTTGTTCTGAAGCTTTTGGAAAACAGTGTGCTCGAGCTCTGAGAATTTATCCTTGGGACTCGCATTTAAGGTACTTTCTAAGAGCCTTTGTTGGAGCAGAAGACTTTCGCCACGCCAGCCCAGGTGACTTTGAGACGCGTAGAACGAGATTCCTCATTTTCTTTGTGTCAGGAGGTAGGAGCTACTGAGTTTCATTAGCATTTCCTTTGGACTCAGTAAATCCATTTCACTGATATTGGTTTGGATAATCTCTCCCCAAGGAGCCCTGCATCTTTCTCCACCTCGGTGACTCAGTAGCATTATGGGTAGAGCTTTCCAGTTGAATTTTATCTCTTCCTGGCTGGAGCACGCTTGACTCCAGAGAAGATGGATGTATGGATTTCATTTCTCCTGGCCTCGGCAGAGGCGAGAGAAAGGGACGGGGGGAGCTTGAGAAAGCATTGATTTCAGCACAGAACTAATTTAAGAGAGAGGCGAGGGAATAGAATCGGGGCTGGCAAAAGGTGGAGGTTGTAAAGGGTGAGTCTGGGTGCAATAATATCCAGTTCTCAAAATCTGAGTGAGAACTTGAGAAGCAAAGCCGAGGCAGCCTGGAAATAGTTGATCATGTTGAATCATTCTTTCCGCCATGTCCTCCTTTGATTCTAGGTGTGCATTTTTATGGCCATGATTTAATTAGAACCAGGACTTTTTCCAGTTGTACCCCACGGAGGGCTAGACTCGTAGTAGGTGCTCAGTAAATGAATTGTGCATTTAGAATAAGACAAATCTCGACAGATCGACTATTCCGGGAATCCTCCATTTTACAGGCGGAGCACCTGCACCTGGAAATCTTTCTTATTTAGATTTCCCAAAATGGGCAGTTTCTATTTAAGGTTCACCATACCTACCTGGTATATAATTGTATGGGTCCAATTAACCTTTAATACAAATGATTACAGAGTCGCAGTATGAATGGGAGAAGGCTTTTCCAATGTGTTCATTTAAGGATCCAAAATAGCATCATTTCAGATATTATTCAGATACAGATACAACAGAAAGCATTGTGGGATAGGAATAGCATTCCCATAATGAGAGTGAACATAGATGAGGTCCCCCAAGCAGGGCTTGAATTTCTTCGCCTCCCGATAGTCCCGGGACTGGGCAAGTCACTTACCTTTTCCGAGTTTCAGTTTCTTTGTCAAATGGGGCGTCACGTGGACCACCTGCCTCACAGGGTGGTTAGTGGAAGGTAAATAGTAAATTGTAAAAGGCTTACTCAATGTAAACAGCTCCCGCTAGTTCAGGAAACTCTAGATCCATCATCCTAAAATTCCAGAGGAAATGATTTTATTTTCTTCCCATTCCTTAGGGACTCTCAATTTCTAAGTTTTATAGAATGAGACCTTAAGTAGCAACGGGAACAATATCAGCAATTTGCAGGCCTTGGGAAACAGTGTGGAAATACATTTACCAGCACAAAAGACACCTGTCAAATACAGCCCTTAAATTATGCTGCGCGGGACCTTAAGAGGGCAAAGAGGTAGATAAACACAGAGCTATTTAGCAAATGGAAACACTAATCTTTTGGTAATTCTCCGCTACTGAAGTCACCATTTATACAACATTCCCTGGCCTTGGATTGATGACTCCTGGTCTACATGTGTATATAGTGCTTAGGGTTGTTTTCATATGATTTCTTAAGATACCGGTGACCCCGGTGTGGGGGTCATTTGACTGATAACGATACGGTTCCTTGATAAAATCTCAGCCCGTTTCTCAATTAGAAGAATTTGCGAAGTTTCTTGCTGTTCGACAGCCCCCGGCTTCAGAGCACTTCCATGAGATGGTGTTCGTTTGCCCCGTCACTGTTTCTTTATTAGAACTGCTGCTATAATCTGGCATAGGACTATGACTCCGATGAATGAAATCTTCCTTTGCCTGTTGGCAGGCGCTAAGTAGGCTTTGAACAAACTGGGATTCGTCGAATCTTCACGGGGAGAGGAGGAAAAGAAGTGCGAATTGTCGGGAGAAAAGAGATTTGTTCCTTAACATCATCACTTGACTCTTGGGTAAGAAATGTGAGGGGAGACAGAGACTGTTTCAATTAGTCATCCCCCCGAGAAGCAGAGATGCTATCTACAGTGCTGAAATAAACCTTTCTGTTCTCTGAGCAGAGAAAACAAGAAAATGCTTTATGCTCAGATAGGTCCATTTAGTTAAGACGACAGTCCCATAAATAACTACCTAAGAAAACAAAAATAAAGGCAGAAAATGGGAAATTTGAATCGCTGGCATAGAACCTTTTAGGTTAGAAGTCATCTTGGAATAGTGCCCGTACACAGCCTGTGCCCGAGCGGGCTTTGGTCCTGTGCCCATCCACGAGGATGAGAAGTAGATGTGATTTTAAACCTCTTTTTACCTTTACCTTCATTTTCAAATTCACTAAATATAAGCAGTTTTTCATTTTCTCTCTCCTAAGAGGAATACCGTGCTCATAGTCACACCTCAAAATTTGAGAAATGGGACGGCAAGAATGTCATTCTTAGCTAGATGCTATTATTGTCCCCATTTTACAGATGAGGAGATTGAGGCAAACTGATTAAGTGACTCGGTCTCATAGCTAGTAAATGGTGGGATTTTAACTCAGGGCTTCCTGTCTCTAGACCCAGTGTTTTATCAGCTCCTCTCTGGAGAACTTTTGGGGGGAAATGAGTGAAAATTCCTCGGGGCCGGCAGACACGGAGGGGATTTCCAAACTGTTGAGATCACAGATCGATTGGAATCTTTGTAGAACAGGAATTTGTTGTTGGGTAATTTAGGAAAACATATCTGTCTGGTTTGTAATTCTGCCCAGTCCATCGTGGCTTTCTTGGTTTGAATAGGTGAACAATTGCAACCGCCGTGATAATAACATTTTCTTGCAAACTCTGTTATCAGTCTATAAGGCGATGCTCTTTGAACATGTCCTTTCTGTAATCTCTGTGGCTTTGGCCGGCTCCTGTCTTGCTGTTATAAACCCCTCTGTTTCTGTAAAACAAATCCGCATGATCACATCATTTATTCCACACTTCTTTGTCAGCATATTATTGATTGATGTCATGGGGGCTTTTCTGTTATTATTAATTATTAATAGAATACTTTGGCGAGGCACGATAGCTACTTTCAAGTATTTTGAGTCAGAGGCTCACAGATTTTGAGTCATTTTGTAGAGGTGGACACTGAGGGATGACAGAACCCAGATTTCCATTGCGTGGCTGGCTCCAGAACCCCGTGTGCCCTGCGCCACAGGGGAAGCCTGCAGGAGATAAGAGCTCTGCGGGCAGACCAATGAGGTAGCGTCCAAACAGGGCTTGTTGTTCCAAGCAAAGTGATGCATCAGTGCTGGCCGTTTGCAGCCAGAACAGCAACAACTATCAGAAACTGCAGAAAACTAGATTTCAGCTGGATTGAAGAGAAGCCCTAGAGACATATGACGCCCTTACAGCCAAGTGGGCGAGTTGGGAGGGAGGGTCCCAGGGCCGGGGGAGTTGGACTTTTTATTAAATATGAAATCTACAAGCTGGAGAACGAAGTCGGGGCAGCCGCGCGAGCTGCATCTGAGCGTCTACAAAAGGCAGACAAGGGTATTCACATCACCTCATTTTCCAGGGTGGTTGTGGGAAAGCACCCTAAAGTACCACATAATGGCTCATGATTGCATGTGCTAAATGACGTTCTGAGAATCCTTCATGGGGTGACTTGGGACTGTGTCAGAGGACCCTCGGGGACAATGGTGAGCTTTCTCAGTGCCACCTTTTCTCTGGGCTGGGGACAAATCGAGCCTGTGCTTAGTCTCTGCCCTCCACAGAGGAGAGCACCGGGAGCAAGGAATACCCAGAAGAATGGGTTCCATGGGTTCCATATTTGATAAAAAGTCCAACTCCCCCGGCCCTGGGACCCTCCCTCCCAGCTCGGACACTTGGCTGTAAGGGCGTCATTTTGTGTGAATGAGCTTCTGCCCGAGAGCACGCGTGAGCCCCCGCGCCTTCCAGCGCCCCTGCTCAGATGTGGAGTCGGGCTTCTTTTTCCCTCAGTTTTTCCGAACAAACTGTTTTGTTTCTCAGATCTATGTTTTGCCCCATACGGTTTATACATTTATTTTGGTGTTGAAACAACCACTTTAAGACTAATTGTAAGAAATGAAATGAAGACTTCCTGCTTGTGTAGAGAGCCCTTAAACTGCCCCCTGAGGCTTTGTGAGTGTGCATGCAGATGCTTTCACACATATACATGTGGGAGCTCTCTGCACGTATCCATGCACACTCATGTGTGAGCTCTCTACATGTATCCATGCACACGCATGTGTGAGCTCTCTGCATGTATCCATACACACACATGTGAGCTCTCTGCACGTATCCTTGCACACACACATGAGAGCTCTCTGCATTTATCCTTACACACATGTGAGCTCTCTGCAGATATCCTTGCACACATGTGTGAGCTCTCTGCTGGTATCCTTGCACACACGTGTGAACTCTGCACATATCCTTGCACACACATGTGAGCTCTCTGCAGATATTCTTGCACACGCATGTGTGAGCTCTCTGCATGTATCCTTGCACACACATGTGAGCTCTCTGCAGATATTCTTGCACATGCATGTGTGAGCTCTCTGCATGTATCCTTGCACACACATGTGAGCTCTCTGCAGATATTCTTGCACACGCATGTGTGAGCTCTCTGCATGTATCCTTGCACACACATGTGAGCTCTCTGCAGATATTCTTGCACACACGTATGTGAGCTCTCTGCAGATATCCTTGCACACGCAGGTGCACGGAAGCTCTCAGCAGGCATGTGCACACACATGGGCGTGAGCTCTCAGCAAGTGGACTCCAACAAAAACCAGAACTGGAGGCTCCCGAGAAGCCGGGAATGCTTGCTGCCAGCTGAGCAGGTGAACCCGCACGTTGCGGCGCAGAGTGTCGCCTCTGCTGCTTCTCGGGGCATTTGTCATAACGTGTCAGCCGTGAGGCCCGAAGAGGCCCTTGCAGGAAGGTGACCAGAAGCTCCCGCAAAGGCCCCTGATTTACTGCGGCTGCAGCCCCCTTCGCGGCACGGAGAGCTCCCAGGCTGCTGGTGTTCCTCTCTGATTTCCAGCCTTAGAGCCTATAATCTAATTAACATTGAACTGGGTTTAGAGTACAGTGGCCTGTTTGGTTCAATAATAACACATTTATATGAAAGGTTAATGAAATGAATTTCCCTTCCATGCAATTCATTATAAAAATTGTTCTACAATCAACGCCGGCTAATGGAAAAGAGATTAAATATTCATGTCCATAAATTTCCCGTGTCATTTCTGATTTTCCTTAATCTCTGCCTCTATACATTGAAGTCTCTCGGTGCAAGAAGCCCCGAGCCCTGAAGTGGTTACTGTGAGCGCTGCGTCACGTGCTGCTGAGGGGCCCTTCCTGTAGGAGCGAGACCTGGAGCTGGGAGGGCCTGAGGAGCTCATTTAGCTCATCCCCGCACGTGTAAGGAGAAAGAAGCCGAGACCCGGCAGTCTAGAAATCACTGCTCAGGGTCGCACGGTAGTGCTTGAACTGCCCCTCCTGTTCCTTCTGCTTAATTATTCAGGGTTCTAAGGGTGCGAACCGGACTGGGGGAGGGGAGACTGGCTCGTCTGGGGGGTTCTGAGGGGGAGACACCGTCCTGATCCACATTCAGAAGTGGCCCATGGATGTCTAGGCCCCCTCTAAACGGCTTCTTTCTTTGGGGAGAGAAAGGCTCAGGGAGCCAAGGGACAGTGAGAGCAGCTCTCCCGTTCCCGGATCCTCCTGGGTGCCTTGGTCACAGCAGGAAGCCTCGTTCCTGCCTCTGCCACAGAAGGGAAGACAAGGCCAGTTACTGAGAGCAAAAGGAGGGAGCCAGACCACTAGCAGGGAGTGTCCCCTAAAGACCCTGGCCCTGTGCTTTCTGTTGGGGGCAGCCAGCCTCAGGCGGGGGATGCCAGACCTGCTTTTGCCTCGGAAGCAGTCACGGGGCAAGAGTCTGGGAGGGTGCAGGCGGGCCCCGGGCCCTCTAATGGGCTCCTCAGAAGGGACAGCGGCCTGGGAGGCCGAAGGTGGCCTGGAGACGCACATTTTGACTCACATCTTTTCTTCCTTAGCTTCAATCTCTCATACATAAAGTGGGATCAAAGGGCACAGGTTTAGAGCTGGGAGGGACCTTAGACGTCATTGGTATAGGATCATCGTTTTCTGCTGGACTTCCCTCATAATACTGAGAATCAAACAGACTTTGTGAAAACAGGAGAGCATTGCCGTGCATTTCAATGTCGAGGTTCCAGCACCAACTGGGCTTTCGTAGATGGTTTTTATGGTTTATTCTGGTCAAAAACTTCACCGTCCAGTGGCCAGAGGAGGAACGAGCCTCTGACCTTCACTGGGTAATCTGTGGTCAGTAGCACCAGCCCGTCTCCTCCAGCACAGCCCCCCGTCACTGGTCCCTGCTCTTTTGCTTCCCTTGAACGTCCCCCTGCCCACCAGCTGCTTCCTGCTACCCACAAACATGCCCAGGTCTCTCCTCTCCTCAGAACCCGCCTCATGCTTCTTCCATCCCCGCTGCCTTCAGTCCCATGGCTCTCCTGTCTTTTGTGACTGAGCGGACGGTCTCTCATCTCATCACTGTAATCTGGCTTTCCGTCATTGCAACGGACCTGCTCCCTCCCGAGTTGCCGTGACCTCTCAGTTGCCCAGGCCTTTTCTCCTACCTCTGTGTGGCCTCTGCCACTGTCAGTCACCCTCCGCTCTATGGGTTTTCTGCCCCCCCTCCACTTCTACCCTAGTTCTCCTCCTACCTGTCTGACTCCTCCTTCTCCTCTGCTGAATTGTCATCAAGGTCACGCTCATTAATGTGGTCTTCCACTCTTATCCTGTTTCCTATCAGGTCCAGGGCCTTCCGTGACCATCTCCATGCTGATGATTCTCAGACCTCCTGATTCAGCCCCAACCTCAACTTTGCCTCCACCTTTAACTCCTCCTTGGGTATTTCAGATTTCCTCCAGACATCTTAAGCAATACGTCCAAATTGAACTCGTTATCTTCTCTTTCAAACTTCTCTTTTACTGTCAAGGGATCATCATCTTCTGGGCTCCTCAGGCTCCCCGGCTAGATGTCATCCTC
The DNA here is from genome assembly GCF_048593235.1 of Sminthopsis crassicaudata. Taxonomy (NCBI): domain Eukaryota; kingdom Metazoa; phylum Chordata; class Mammalia; order Dasyuromorphia; family Dasyuridae; genus Sminthopsis; species Sminthopsis crassicaudata. The sequence continues at coordinate 15,491,244 of NC_133617.1, forward strand.
GCTTCCTTGCTGTCCCTTACCCTCCTGTCTCCTCCCCCACATCCTATCTGTGGCCAAGACCTACAGATGTCACCTTTGCAGCAGCTCCTGATTCCTCCTCCTCCTCCTCCTCTTCCTCCTCCTCCTCCTCTTCCTCCTCTTCGTCTTCTTCCTCCTCGCCTGGTCTGTTGCAGTCATTTGCTGACCCCTTGCTCCACTTTCCTTCCCTCTGTTCATGGGGAGTTGGAGGAGAAGCAAGGGGAGCGTCGGGGCCAAACCCACATTTTAGGTCTCATCCTGGAGGCAGCAGGGAGCCAGGGAGTTTATCAAGTAGAGAAAATGCCCTTGAAGAAGACGGCTCTGGCTGCTAAGTGGACGATGGATGGAATGAGGAGGGACGGGAGGGGCAGGGGCAGAGGAGAGGTGGGGGGCAGGTAGGGGAAGGGGGTGGAGGCAGAAACGGGGCTCTCGGGGTAACAGAGAAAGTGAGCCCGAGTGACTGGCAGGACGGCCCCTTCACTAGTATCCTGGATGATCCTCACAATAACCTTGGGAGGAGGGACTAGCGATTATCCCAGTGTTTAAACTGAAGAAAGGGTGGCAGACATAGTGTCAAATTTGGACTCGGGACTTCCTGGCCCCAGTGTTGTCCACTGGTCACCAGCTGTAGAGAATTAAGAAAAGACTGAGGAAAGGGCGTGGAGGTGCTTGTTCCAGAAGGCTTCCCTCACCAAGGACGAGGGGGATAGTGGAAGTGGGGTGAATCAGGTGGGGGGTTTTGAGGAGGGGAGAGCCATGGACGTGTGTGTTGGCAGGAGGGGAGTGGCCCAAGGACAGGGAAGGCCGGCGGTGAGGGTGAGCTTGGAGACAGGGGGAGTATTCTGTTGGAGAGTGGCAGACAGCCTGGGGGGGAAAGGGGAGAGGGCATTGAGCATCTGAGCAGAGGAAGAGAGCAGAGGGAGTTATCTCACAGAAAATCAGAACGGGTCCTGCCCAGAAGGCCCGTGTTCTCAGAACCATTGGGGACCCGATGTCCCGGCCAGGCCGTGTGAAGCCACAATGGCGAACGTTAGCTGGTGGAGCTGGTAATACAAGGACAGCAGTGACGATGGCGACGATGGCAGCAAGTTGTACAGGGAGGCAGAGCCTGAGCCCAAAGGCTGGGCTCTGAATGGGCTCTTTGTGATCTTGGGGAAGTGCCAAAGCCCTCGTTTCCCCACATCCTTGTATGTTAAATGAAGGCCTTTGGACCCCAAGGCCCCTTCCAGCTAACTCTGTCATTTGAGACCCTAGGGTTTCTCGGGGCCTTTGGTGAGACTAGTTTCCATGTCAAGGAGAGAATAAGAGAAGCTCGCTTCTGGAAGGATGGTACTGCCCCATGGATGGAGTGCCCTTCGATGAATATTTGGCTTGAAATTCTGGAACTGCCCCAAGGAGGGGAAGGGAAGAATGGAGCCCTCCGTGGCTTTCTCCTGGGCCCCTTCCCTCTCTCCAGCTGAAATGAAGGGCGGCGGGGAGGGGGCCAGGCAGGATTACAGGAAGGGCGTGCTCCTGCCGGCAGGCACTCAAGCTGAGAGCCCACTTCTCAGGGCTCGTTCCCCTCCTACCTCTTTCTTTGCCGCTCCCTCTCTGAATTCTGAGTGTTCCAAGTAACCACTCAGAATCACTCAAGTCCCAGTGGGAACCTGATGCCGCAGCTTGAACTTGACATGGGGATTGGCCTACCTCTCATGGGGCAGATAAATGAGGGTTTTCAGTGCCTGCGTTTGGCAGACATGGGCGAGTGTGTTTCTCTCTTGATGAGACAGTAAATGTTAAAGCTTGGCCATACCAATATCAGGCGTTATTACACGTCGGCAAGTCTCCTTTATTTAAGAGCCCTTAAATCTGTCCAAAGCACGAAGCTCTGCAGCAGCCCGGCTGGGGGGTAGTCTCGAATACCTCTGCTGATGTGAAACTCATTCCCAAGGTAGCCCGGCCCATGGCCACGCATCCCATCCCACGGCCACACATCCCAGCCCACGGCCACACATCCCGGCCCACGGCCACGCAGCCCATCCCACAGCCACAGCCACGCAGCCCGATCTTTCACAGAATTGTCTTGGGTTGAGCCGAGCCAAGCTTCCTGGGCTTCCAATCTCGGACCCCCTCTGGCTGACCTCTGCAGCCAAGGAGACGTTCATTTACCCTTCCAGTGTTTGGAGGCGGAGATCACGCTGTTCTCTCTAAATCTTACCTTCTAAGGGCAAACTGTCCCCAGGTCCTTCAGCTGCTATTCACGTGAAATGGTTTCCAATTTCTCCCTCTCCTCTTTCCTGCTTGTCAATACTTCCAAAATGTAGCGTGGAAAGCTAAGGACGGTACTCCAGATGGAGTCTGACAAGGGCAGAGCACCCAGTGAGAGATGATCAGAGTTTTTACGCTGCTTCTTGATTAAGGGCAATTACATAGAGACATCTGATTACAAAACAGAGACATTTAAACCTTTGGCTTTTTGTACCGATCTCTGGCCTCCCGGTAGATTTTGTTCTTCAAGATTTGGTCATGAATTTTTATTTTGAATATCTTTAGTTTACTTTTAACATGGGATTTTAGAAATGAGGTTGCCAATGTTAGATTTTATGTAGCATTTACACTGTCTTGCTTTTTTCCATCCTTACTACCTAAATATGAAAGGAGAAAAATAGCAGCAAATGTCTGTAAATACATTAAAAATTAAAACGGTGGATGGGCCCGGTGAAGGGAAATGACTCTATGAATTAGTGTTAAAAATGCAGTCTCAGGTTCTTATTGTCTTACAGGACTCTCTGAGTTATAACAGCTGCTGGTAGTTTAGACTAATTGCGATTTGATGTGGTTCACTCTATAAAATTCCTCGCATTTACGCTGTTTTGTTTGTGTTGTTTTGGAATCGGGAAGAAAAGAAGCATTTTGTATTGCTCAACACCGAATAGGTCCTGGGTGCCGTGACTAAGGGAAGCAGGGAAACAAAAATGATAGCCCGTGGTGATCCAACACTTCCTCGTGATAATTCTCTGTCAGTGATTATGCCAGGAGACGGAGGCTTTCATAAGGGTGAGATGATAAATTTTCAGGGTAGAGCTTGCAGCGACTCCCATCCGGTGCTCTTTTCACTATTATCAGATTGTAGGGATAAGACTGACATTAACTGAACCTGTAACTAAGGAACTGTCATCTTGGGTAAATTATTAGATAGCGTTGGGCTACCCTTCCTTCCGAGAAAACACGATGGAGATAATGCTTTTTCGGTGGGCTACTTCTCCATCTTGCACTCATGGAGTGGGTCCCCAGAGGGGTTGCTGCTTTCCGCTTCTAGGTGTAACCCTTTGGCTGTTTATTCCTAACACTAAGGCTCGTGAGCCCTTGCAAGTATGTCTCCAATTAATAGTCATCCCGTCGGTAGGATTAGCTTTTAGCCCAGATCGATACACAGTCAAAATAATTGCTGTGAACCATCTCTCCGATGAACTTGAGGCAGTCTTTCCACAAGGGAAGGGTGGGATCAAATTCACGTACAGTTGTAAGACTTACAGTCGTGTGTGAGTGTGATTGTGAGACAAAGGCAGCCCTTGCTACTGTAGGCCGTGGAAGTCATTTCTCTTTTCGTAGTCTTTACATGACTCTCCTGGAGTGTGATATCTCAACTAGACAAGTTATTCAACTGGCTCAAGAGGTTCTGTTCCTGTCCATGACTTTATTTTCCCTGGAGTCCACAGCCAAGTTTCTCCTCTGTCGCTAGGGCCTTTGTTCCCTGAAGCTACTGCTTTTTGCATCACGTCTGCCTCAAGCTTCCTCAGCCGCTGCTCGGGTTTTCTCAAATGGAAGCGCTCTTGAGTGTCTGATAATGTGTCTCACTCCTGGCAAGTTGCTACTAGATGCCGTTGGGGTTGGGAGTAGGGAAGAGGGAAGGTACTTCTTCCTCTCTCTGCAGGGCTTTCCTCAGAAAAGCATCGCCGACCTCCAGTTCCTCCGAGGAATATTCTTCAAGCCTATTTGTAAGCATGAACAGTCAGGTCCAATTGGGTTTTTGCCCTTTAATTCCATCAGTGAAAGGTGTTTACAAATCATAAAGGAATCCAGTTTAATACTTCATTACTGGGGCAGCTAGGTGGCGCAGTGGATAGAGCACCAGCCCTGAAGTCAGGAGGACCCGAGTTCAAATCTGGTCTCAGACACTTAATACTTCCTGGCTGTGTGACCCTGGGCAAGTCACTTAACCCCAGCCTCAGGGGGGGAAAAAAAAATTTCATTACCTAATGTCTTATGATTATAATCTAGATCTTTTGTGTTTGCGTGTATAGGGGGGGGGCAGGAGGGTGTTGAGTGGAAATTAACCCCCCCAGCTTTCTTAACCTACCCCTAAGGGTTGTTATATGATGTGTATGAACAGCTTAGAAAATGTACAAAGACATGCACATGTGTTTATATCTAACCGCATCAAAATCATAGATATAATAATAATCTTTATGATTATTTATGTCTGCATTTACAAAGTATGTCTCGGGCGTTGATGGTGAGTTGTACTGAGCTTCAGTAAAATTCTATTCAGACTTCATAATGGCATTTGTTCTGAATGCATAGTGATTTGGGTCAAAGTTTACCGTTAGTGAAAGGGTTTGTGAAGCAGATTTATAGGGTAAACACTCGTGTACCGGGAATATTTGACCTCCTTAAGAGAACATTAAGGCACATATTGCAACAAATGTCTGTTGGTTACACATAACTTTTTATTCTTTCATTCAAGCAAATTCACAGGTCTGTACTTGGTAACATAACACTTCATTAGCCTCTTTCCTGTTCCATATGTATTAGAAATCATTTAAACCAGCATGAAAGCAATTTTTGTGATTCAGAACTTTCTTCTCGTTTAGATTTGACCGTCCTCCATCTTCTCTTTCTCTAGTCAATAATATTTGATTTTAATCACTGATGATAATCTTATTTTATAAACCGACTCAGTAAATATTCTTTAAAATAGAGAACGGTAATGGAGATGATTAATTTTGAAGGAAAGTATATGTTCATTTTATATAATTATAACTTTGTTTTAAATTATTCAACATGAAACACTTAAGTGTTATTCTATGTTATTAGGGTTATCTTTAAAAATAAGCATTAATAATACAATTTATCTGGTTAGCCATATCTGAAATATTTAAAAAGAAAAACCCAGCTCAGCAAGTTTATTGAGTTATGACTCTAATACCAGAGTAGACACTGAGGGAATTTGGAAGAAAGAGGACGAGAAGAGGAATTGATTGTATCAGTGGAGTACTTATTGTGGAGTACTTATTCATCCTTTCAGCGAGCATTGATTTAGCACCTCGTCTGTATCAGGTGGCCATTGTGCTATCTCCTAGTGATACAAAGAAAAAAAAAGGGAGGCCGGGCTCCTGCCTTGGAGGAGCTTCCATTCCAAGCCATGCCACGGGGGAGGGAACAAATACAGATCAGATGTGAGGGAAATACAAAATGACTTGGCGAGGTGGGGTGCCAGGAGCTGGTGAGGAATTCTGGGATGTGGAAGTGAGAAAAAAGTGTATTCCTTGCATGGAGCAGAGGCGGTGTGTCGGGCACGTGCACAGGGAGGAAATAAGGGCCCAGAATCATCCCCGAGCACGCGCTTGCTCTGGGTGAGTCTCTCTAGTCTGGTCCCCCTCAGGGTGGGCGCGATTTATTTTGGTCTTTGTACCTCCTCTCTGTAGTTGGCAATTGGCAGGTGTTTGTTGCATGAAATACGATTTCTAGATCCCAGGTCCTTGAGCCCATCAGAGTGACAAAAGTGATCCTCTTAGACATAAAGTAGCCGTCCCACAGCCTCTGCTCTTGGAAGAAGAAGGACACGTAGGCCGTTTCACGCGGCAGAGCTCTCTCTCATCTCGGACGCGTCGGCGGTTTGCTGTCTCGTGGCGTCGTCAGTCTTGCTGCTCTCCTTATTAAAGTATCCCCTCTCTTTATATTCGCAGGCATACTTCCGACAGGGTGTTGCCCTCCAGTATCTTGGACGCCATGCGGATGCTCTGGCAGCCTTTGCATCAGGCTTGGCCCAGGATCCCAAGAGTCTGCAGCTTCTCGTTGGGATGGTGGAAGCGGCCATGAAATCTCCCATGCGAGGTAAGGCTACGGAAAATACTGAAATATCAGGGATAAGCTACTGGAAAGTCCTGCCTCTGCAGGCCTTTTGGACACCCCAGCCCGGGCAAGATGTCAGCCCTCCTAAGATTGCATATTCCACGCAAAACAAAGCCAATATCTGGGATTCCCAACTAATGAGGCAACCTCAGACGCAGGAAACGGGACCACACCAGCCTTGCCACTGATCTTGGCTCTCTTCCTTCCTCACCAGTAATTCAGTCAGTGTCTAAGGAGTATTTATTTGGTGGAGGGAGCCCTGTGGCAGTGTCCCTCCCGTGGCAGTGTCCCCCCTATGGTAGTGTCCCTCCTGTGGCATTGTCCTTCCTGTGATAGCGTCCCCCCTGTGGTAGCGTCCCTCCCGTGGCAGTGTCCTTCCTGTGATATTGTCCCTCCCGTGGCAGTGTCCCTCCTGTGGCAGCATCCCTCCCGTGGCAGTGTCCTTCCTGTGATAGCATCCCCCCTGTGGCAGTGTCCTTCCCATGGCAGTGGTCCTATCGCCTTTCTACATTCCAGGCAAACTTTCCTACCACCCTATCCCCCCCCCGGTCTGGAGAGAACATTTTCCCCCTCTCTCTTTCCCACAGCTTTCCTTTTCCAAGGTTCACCTTCTTCGTCACTTCAGGCTTCAGGAACCTTTTTGGCCCTTCATGTGAAAGTGACCTCTGCTTCCCTACATGGGAACCCTTTGTTTGGATCTCTCCTGGGCTGTTCCTCACATGCCTCGTCTTATATTCTGGTTATCCTCGTACATATTCTACTTACCCTCGGAGACTCTGAGCTCCCTAAGGACATGGTTGCATCAAATACTTTTTTACTGTTTTGTTTCCCATCTAACTTTGTGCCTCTGCACATCCTTGGACTGTATTCCCTTCTCTTTGACTCTTAAAATGCTTAGCTTCCTCCAGCTGAACTCAAAGATACTTCCTACAGAATTTCTCTTTTGAATCCCCTCTTCCTAATTCCTCCTAGAATTTGCTTTTATGGGTTCTTGATCCTACCCCTAATGAAATATTAATTCAACAAAGGGAAAGACAGTTTTGCCTTTGTATTCCTAGGGCCTAGAATACTGCCTGGATAGTCTTTCAATAACTCAAACACACACATACACAAGCACGTGTGTATTCATCGTTAAGGAGAGGAGAGATTAAAAAATTTCCTATGCTTATTTGCATTTGACTGAAACGTCCCTAAAAATGGTTGACTGACATTTTAATTTTATTTAATCTTAAGGAAATGAATGCATTTTCTTGGGGGTGGGAGGTAGTGACTGGTTCATATTTACCCAAAGTATTCTATCCTCAATTAGAAAGGAATTTTCAGCCTTCAAAGGATTAGGAATAACCCCTACCGCAGAGGTTCTTGGCCTTTTTTTTTTGTCTGGGAGCCCATTGGTATATCAGTGAAACCCAGGTACTAGTCATTAGAATATGATTTTTTGAGGCTATAATCACACTTTATTTTTAAATAGTATTTTATTTTTTCTTATACATGTAGATAGCTTTCTGTATTTATCTTTGCAAAACCTTGTGTTCCAAATTTTTCTCCCTCTCTCCCTCCCTTCCCTCTCCCCGAGATAGCAAGCAATCTGATATAGGTTAAACATGTCTACTTCTTCCAAACATATTTCCAAATTCATCACGCTGCACAAGAAAAATCTGAGCAAAAGGGGAAAAAACATGAGAAAGAAAAAAAAATCCAACGAAACAAACAACAACAAAAAGATGAAAATACTGTGTTTCAATCTGTATTCAGTCTCAATGGTTCTCTCTCTGGATGTGGATGACACTTTCCATGACAAGACCATTGGAACTGGCCTGAATCAGCTCATTGTTGAGAATAACTATCTATGGCCATCGTAGTTGGTCGTCACATAATCTTGTTGCTGTATACAATGTTCTCTTGGTTCTACTCATTCACTTAGCATCAGTTCATGTAAGTCTTTCCAGACTTTTCTGAAATCAGATGCTGATCATTTTTTTAGAACAATAATATTCTGCAACATTCATATACTATAACTTATTCAGCCATTCCCCAGCTAATGGGCATCCACTCAGTTTCCAGTTGCTGGCCACTACAAAAAGGGCCGCCACAAACATTTTTGCATGTGTGGATCCCTTTCCTTCTTTTAAGATCTCTTTGGGATACAGACCCAGTAGAGACACTGTTAGATCAAAGGATATGCACAGTTTGATGACTCTTTGGGCGTAATTCCAAATTGCTCTCCAGAATGGTTGGATCAGCTCACAACTCCTCCAACAATGCATTAATGAGCCAGTTTTCCCACATCCCCTCCCAACATTTATCATTATTTTATCATGTCATCTTAGATGTGAGAGATGTGAAGTAGTACCTCAGAATTGTTCTAATTTGCATTTCTCTAATCAATAATTGTTGCGAGCTGTAGTCTCTAGAAGCTGCCGGATCGCTCTCTGGGAAGAGATCTGCTGTGTCTACTCAAATCTCTCAGACAGATTCTTCTTCCTGTAACGAACCGTTGTCTCCAGGTAGTTGCTGTTAACTCTTGTCCTTAGAAGTGACTTCCCTTCCTGCAGAGAGCCCCGTCAGGCCTGATGTAATGCAGAGAGTCTTCTTCTTTCTCTGAGAGTCCTCTCTTTTATTCTCCCAGAGAATGGGCGTGGGATAATGCAAGGGCTTCTGGGAAGAACCACCCCAGCCAATGAGCTTGCCCCCTCTATCAAGTCAACCTGAGTTCTCACCTTGTAATTGTCCAGAAAACCTGAATTCTCACCTTGTCACTGTCCAGACAACCCGAGTTCTCACTTAGTAATCCTAACAAATAATGATTTAGAGCATTTTAGAATCGGCTTTAGATTAGATTAGAAATGGCTTTAATTTCTTCATCTGAAAATTGTTTTTTCACATCTTTTGACCAGAATATGATTTTTAAAGCATAAAGTAAAATGCACAGGATTACAAAAGGAAAGCATTTATATTGAAATATAGTTATCCAAATTTGATAAAAAGAAACACTCAGGCCCAGGTGGAAACCTACTGCTAAAGCAGTAGGAATTGGAATATAGTTGTAATAAAGTAAAACTAAGGATGAAACTGAGATATAGGAATAACAGCTGAGCTCCTCATCACCATTCCAAACTTCTCCACAAAATTCTAGAAAATACACCAGATTGTGTTCTGATTAGAAACTCTCTAAGAAAAAGTGAAAATGAGTCATCTTTCCAGCTGAGGTCAGCATAAGAATCCTATAATAAAGAATTCTTATGTGACAGGGATGCTTAATATGCAATCCCAGAACAAGATACTGATTTTAAAACGTCTTCAAGAAACACCTCAAGAAAAGCTGTATACAACTTGTGGATAAATAGAATCAGAATTATTAGAAGAGATGAATTGAGTATAAAAAGAGAACTTAAATGAGTTTAAAAATCAAATAAAAGTATTAGAGGAAAAAATGAGAGAAGAAATGAGCTCTATAGAAGAAAGATTTGGAAAGAAAATTAATAATTTAATTCAAGAGAGACAAAACTTTATCCAAGAAAAACAAGTCCTTGTAAATTAAAAATGACCCCATTGGGTCTCTGTTGAGACCCTCTATTGATTCTATTGAGTTTTAACTTCTATTGACTCCTTGAAACAAGAAATATTAAGGATTGAAAAAATAGAAAAAAATTTAAGGTATTATGTAGTAGAAAAAAAAATCACCTAAAAACAGATTTAAAAAAGAGAGAATTTAAGTATCATTGGACTGCCTGAAAAGCTATGATTAAAAAAAGAGACATTAGACATCACATTTCAAGAAATCACACAAAAAAATGCCCAGATCTTTTAGAAACAATAACATTGGTTGTAGACATGATCTCCAAAAAGAAATATAAAAAACAGACTTAATTTAAAAACATGAACAGGAAAGATACAATAGATAACAAACTCATATCATTACAAAATATATGTACATCAAATGGTATAACATCTAAACGCTTAAAGAAAAAAGATTATAGAGAGAACTGGACAATTAAAAAACTATTATAATGAGGGAACCCGATTTACCATCTTAGAACTTAGGTAGCTCTAACTAAAAAATAACCAGAAGACATAGGGGGTCTAAATAGAATTTTTAAAAAGTTAAATGTGATAGAACTTGGCAAAGTTTTCAGTGGGAATAGAAAAGAGTGTACATATTCCTCGGTTGTTTGTGGCACTTCACAAAAACGAATCATATATTAGGGCATAAAAGCCTCACAAACAAATGAAGAAAAACAGAAATATTCAATATATTTTTATCTATATCTTGCTACTGGATCCAGATGGTTCAAGAGGGGAAAGTGAGGCAGGTGACCTTGCACAGGCTTCCCTACTTAAATCCAATTCACTTGCATGTTATGGCACCATTTCCCTGATGTCATAGTCCTCTTCAAGTACAAAGGACAAACAACAACTTCTGTGAGTAGAAATGGTCCATAGATTGGAACTGCTCTGTTGGAAAACTTCCTCTCTCCCTTCCTCCCTCCTTTCTTTCCTCTTTCTCTCCCTTCTTCCCTCTCTCTTTTCCTCCCTTGCTTCCTTCCCTCCTTCCTTGCTTCCTTCCTTCCCCTCTCTCCTTCCCTCCTTCTGTCCATATATGGTAAGCCAGATTCTTTTTTCCTTTAGATTTCTGATCCCTCCAAATATTTTGGTGTTTAAGGGACACATTTCTTCTTAAGTACCATGACTTAAACCCAAACCACTCAGCTTCTCATTGATTGAGTAGATCCCAGGGCAGTCACATTGGGTCATTGTTTGGGTCCTGATTTCTTCAGATTTAATGTAAATAGAAATCACTTCTACTTTTGTCAGAAACTTTGAGGGTCTTTCTCTTCCAGATTCATTCATTCATTTAGATTTTTTTTTTAAATATGAGGAGATTCTTTGCCTCTATTGCTACCTAGCCTTAATCCCTGAATGGGTGCGGCCTCAGTCAGACAGAAACCTGAGCTTAAAAGGGCCGAAGTCTCCCACCACCTCCAGGGCCGTCTCCAGTCATCCTGATCCATATCTGGCCACTGGACCCAGATGGCTCCGGAGGGGAGAGGGAGGCAGGTGGCTTTGCTTAGCGCTCTCTCCCATCCAATTCATTGCAGGTCAGGATGTTGCCTCCTGGATACCAGGATCCTCGTTGAGGGTGAAGGACATACAACAATGGACCACAATGTAATAAAAATTATATTCAATAAGGGACTGTTGATTATATTTAATTAGAGAATAACTTCATCCTAAAGAACGACTGAGTCAGAGAACATGACGCAGTCCACTTAAGAGGTAGTAGGGTCTCCCTTCTTGGAGTGTATCCCACAGAGGCCGAATAAGCCCTCATCCCATCTGTGGAAGTGATCGAGTTCCCTCCAGGAGGAAGGGGCCCATAAGAAGAACCGAACTGAAATGAAACAAGTGTAACCCACCCTTTTTATCCTTTTTCTTTTTTGTTTAGTTTGAACTTTTGGTTTCCTGGCTTTTATGGCATTTTCTCCATTTTCTCACCTTTTCTCTGACACACCAGAAATCTCTCTGCTCACTAAGGTTCCTCTCTTCAACTTGGTCTTTAGAACAGCTTTTCTCCTCCGGCTTTTGCAGCATCTCTCTTGGCTTTTGGAAACGAGGCCAGAAACGTTAGTTAAAGGGAAAGGAAAAGATTGGCCAATGCGGACGTTTTGCCTGTGTAGCCGAGGAACTGAGGTTTTTTGTTTTTCTTGGAATGACCACCGGAAGATCTCTTGCTCTCACTTCTCCCATACATGTTTTCCATGTGGTCTGCACATCCTAGTTACTCGATAACTGTGTGTTAATGAAGATGATGATACATGGAATTCCACTGGTAGAATCATTACTTTGAGATAAGACATTTTCTGTCATTAAAATGCCTTCTCCCATGGGGAGGAAAATAATAATGATCATAATAGTGATGGGAATAGAGCAGATAACAGGAAGGCAGACATCCCCTGCACCACGTTGCTCCTCCCAGTGGGCCTTTGTGGTACCACCATTTTAAGTTATATTGCATTGCATTTATTATATTACATTATTTGTATTTTACCCCCAGTATGGTATTTTCAGTTCAGTTGTTTTTCAGTCACGTCCGACTCTGTGTGTGACTCCATCTGGGGTTTTCTTGGCAAAGGTATGAGAGGGGTTTGCCATTTACTCCTCCAGCTCATTTTACAGATAAGGAAACTGAGGCAAACAAGGTTCAGGAAGTGGTTCAGGTTCCCCCAGCTAGGAAGTATCAGAGGCCGGATTCGAACTCAGAAGATGAGTCCTCCTGACTCCGGGACTGGCACTCTGTGCTCCTGGGCACTCCCTAGCTGCCCTTAATAGCATCTTACTGCTCTTCACTTATTTCAAATATCGCAACCCCAAAACCAACTGCCCCTCCATCTCATTGTTTCATTTAATCACATGATGGCAGCTTACATTTATAGAAGGCTTTGATAAATCAATGGGAAAGTGTGCACCAAGGGCTTGCTATGTAGAGAGCTCCATTGCAGGCTGCTGCAGCCTAAGGCCAGACGGTTCTCCAGCTCATCTCAGTCTCGTTGAGCCACCCCGCTCCTCCCCAGCTGCCCCCTAGCTGCCCACCCCAGGGACCCGCTCTGGGCCTGGACTTCCATCCACAGGTTTTTCTGAATCCGTGCCCCGGGCCTTGGCAGAGTTGGGAGCCCAGCTGGTTACTGTCTCCCTCGCAGTCTCACTTGTCACTCAGCCCTGTCCCCAGGCCATCTCATTTTCTCTCTGACACCGCAGCATATTCTTCCTTTTCAGAACAAAATTTCCTTTCCTGATCACCTCTCCCTTGCATGGGTCATTGCCTTTCTATTATAATGTAAGCTTTTTGAGTAAATATTCTGTCACTTTAAATTATCCCCCGCTCTTAGCTGTAGTAATAAATGCTTCATAAATATTATTCGTTCATTCGTTCATGGACACATGGCTAGCACGAGTCTGCGAGCTGGGCCTGTGGCTTGGAGTTGGAGCCCCGTCGTGCCTTGGCCAGCCGTCCCTCACCGTCGTCGGCAAACGTGAGAGGTGGCGGACGTTTTGGAAGAGAGAGTCTGGGAGCATCCCTGGTACCAGATCAGGACTGACTGGTTCAATGAAGGGAGTGCTCGACGTTGAGAGACGGTGAGAGAGAAGCAGAGTTCTGGGGGCCATTTCCCAGGGGGATTAAAGTCTGACCCCCAGGTGGCCTGGATGAGTTAGTGAGGATTTCTGGGCCTCTGCAGTCAGTCTGACACCCCACATTTTGTATAGGCTAGAGGAAGAAAACCACAAAACCCCCACCTGCCACAGGTGCTCGTTCCAGGCCCCAAAAGCCTGAAGATTGTTTCCCTGTTAAGAGAGCAACTTTTACTTTGAGGCAATTCTATGCACTAGTAATTGTCAGAATTTTCTTACTCTGATAATAACAATAATAGCTAGCTTTTACATCAGAGCTTCTTAGTTTTAAAAGTTCTTTCTTCATAACATCCTTATTAATAAGACAGGCTGTCTATGATATTTTTCCATTTTACAAATGAAGAAACTGAGATTCAGGAGGTTCAGTGCTTCATTCAGGGCCACAAAGCCCCCAAGTGTCAGATCCGGAGTCTGTCCCGGTGCTCACTTTCCCTCTGCTTATTGGTGGCCACGCGTCCTCCTGGATAGTGCTGGGAAGTCGGAGCGGCAGTTCACGCTCACCCTTTTACGAGCATTTTTAGGTGCTCAGCCTTTGTAGACTATCATTGGGGGGAGGGGTTATAATTAAATATGTTGAATGCACCCAGAACTTGGCTTTCTAATGGGAAAAAATACGTATCAGTGACATTTAGTTGAAAGATCAGAGACCAGGGACTGGCCTTGAGCTGCTACTTTCAGCCCTGCCTTGTGGTCTTGAGACAGTGACTGTCCTGTCAGAGCCGTGATTTTTCTCCCCTGCCATGAGCGTGTGGTCCGGCTGACCCGGAGAGAAGTTTGTCTCAGAAAGAACGGGCATTTCAGGGGCTGGGACCCCCAGTGCTAAGGAGCTCCGGGGCTCTCTGAGTAGGGAGCAGGACCCCGAGGCCACGGGGAAGGGCCTCCCCAGCTCTGGATGCTGTGTTTGAGGAAGGACCATGGGCCACGAGGGCGAGGAACGACCTGGAGTTCATGTCCCGAAAGGATCCACGGAAGCCTGGAGACAGAAGAGCCAGGGAAGACGTGAGAGCTTTGATGGGAAGAGGATTTGGAGAGAACAGAGGCAGGAGCAATGGGCTGAGCGTTGAGGGCAGCCCCCAGTGGTTCCAGGCCTAAGAGTCAGCGGGATCTCCCTCCCTCAGGGTCATCAGCCAAGGCTAGTGAAAAGACAATGAGTTTGGAACAAAAAACTGGCATCTGAATCCTGGTTCTGCTGCCTCCTGATCATGTGACGGGGACACGTCACCTCATTCTCCAGGCCTCGGTGTCCACAAATCATCTAGTGATGAGATTGGACTAATGGCCCCTGAGCTATCCTGCTCCCCCTCTGGGCTCCTGAGGCCCCTGAGGCTCATCCTGCTCCCCCTCTGGGCTCCCGAAGCCCCTTCTGACTCAGGGAATCTGTGATTCTGATCCTGTTTGGACAGTCCATCAGAACTGCCCCATCCTCATTCCTGTGGGATCCCCCAGCTTCTGCTTTGAATCCTCCAGGGGGATTTCACTCTGTTGGGGAAGCTCGGGGCTCTTCTGCCTGTATGTGAGCCCATTAATTGGACCTCTTCACGGCAGTCTTGTGCTCCAGGTGCTCATGGGCTTGCCTGTGATGTCAAAGTGCTCTTTGTTCACTCTGTAGATTGAAGGAAGAAAGGCTCCGGGTCCTGGTCACTTTGGGGGTCGCTATGGTAACAGGACTTGGGAGAAAGCTACTGGTTCCAGAAACAAGACTTGAAGTCATATGTTGTGACAGCTGCGTTTTAGCCCGGTCCAGTTGGTAGCGATGGCGTGGCACCAGGGAGCACCAATCATAGCCTCTTCTGGGAAGGGGACAATGGCCGCCTGGTAGCAGACGGGTCTTAGCAGAAGAGCCCGAGGGAGGAGGGGAAAAGGCTGCGGACATCTTGTGCAGCCATTTGGACGGGGAAGAAGAGGTCTTCAGTCCGGCCCCTCCTGCTGGGCAGCACAGGGCGTGGCCCCCATCTTCAGCTCCAGTACCAGGATTCGGCCTAGCCTGGTAACTGCACAGCCAGAGCCCCCTTTTCTGGTCTCTCCTCCTCTTACAGCTCCTGGGAGGAGAGGGGGTGCCCACAAGCCGGGGACCCTGAGACATCTTACAGATGCTGGGACCGACCCCTGATCCTTCCCCAGCTGTTCTTGTGGCTGCCCCGCCAACCCTCGTGGAGAAACAGCCTCTCCCCCTGCTGTTGTCCTTCTGATTTCTAGCTCGTATCCTTTCCAAATGATGCTTTAAAATAGAATTGTGAAGGAGAAGAGATATATATGGCAGACATATCATCTTGTCATAAACTGTGACATGCTTATAATAAGCAGTTCTCTCTGTTTTTATGGATTTGCAAATATTGTGCTTTTTATATCTGAGGCTGGTGCAGAGAAGCCGAGCCTGGGACAAGGAGCCGGTGTGGCGAGTGAGGAAGGCGGCGGTTTGGGGCCGAGAGGCAGCCTCCCCGTCCCCTCCTCCGGCATAGCATGTCAGAGCTGTTTAGCATCTTAGAACACAGAACAAGAGAAATCGAGCTAGAAATAGCTCCAGAGGAAAATCCAGTGGCTTTTTTCTCACTGTATTCAAATGTCTTTCCCCTGTATTTGATGATCTTTCTCCCGGTTGCTTGCAGAATGTGGCGTTTGTCATCAGAATTGTTCAGTTTGACCACTGTGTGGGTTGGAGCTTGCGGCATATGGCTTTTTTCTTTTTCTTCTGGAGGCAATCTGCGGGTTCTTTCCATTGCAGTTTGTTTTCTGTGTTCTGAAATTCTGGACAGCTTTATTAAAAATATTTCTTGCATCACGATAAGTTTCTTCGACTGGTATTCTTCTGAGAGCAAGTTATTTCTTTGGATGCCATCTTTAGAATCCATTCTGCTCGTAAGGAGATCATGTTTTCTTTTAACGTTATTGCTTGTCGCTTCTCCTTTTCCAGTTGTCCTTCTGTGTGTCTGCCTTTCCAATCAGTAATCTTCCCTTTTGTTTCCTTGCCACCGTGGATCCGAGTTTTTCTCGTCTGCCAATTATTTCTGCTGTGCCGGCTGTAAATTCCGCTCTCCCAATGTTTGTTTCTCTTTTAAACCATTCAGGAACATCCCGCTATGGTTCCATGCTCTCTGGGGAATCCGCAGCATCCTCCGCTTCATCAAGTGTTAATTCGTTTTCCTTTGTCTTGAAATATTTATTCAGAGCTATCTGGACTCTTTTAGTTGATCTGGAGGCCATATTGCCTTTGGTTATTAAATGTCCCTATTGGTTTATCGGCTCATGCTCGCTGTCTTTGAGTTTTCATCCTCATGAGCGCTTCGGTAATTGGACCCCCCCCCTCATAACCCCTTTTACTCACTCTCTGATTGACTTGATTGTGGCTTCCCTGGAGGCCAGACCTCAAGGCCCCCCAGCTTCCTCCCACCGGGAGGAGTTTCTCTAGCTCAGGTCTCGGTCCTTGCCCCAGTTGATTTCTGGGGGGACAGAAGTGGCCCCACTGGAGGCTTGGTGACGGACCGACCACACTACCTACCCCTCACCTTGCCCTGATTCCTTCCTTCTCCACGTGCTTGATTGAGGTTTATAGCCCGGGAACCGCTGTGCTGCTGTCTCAGTTTGAGCCAGCTCCAGCCTTTTAGTCTTCTGAAGGCTGAAGGAAATGAGGGCAGACTTGGGTCAGCTTGGGCAGCCAAGCCATGGGACCGTGGTGACATTAGGGAAGGAGGGCCCAATGGTTCGGGGTTGTCTGGACTGCTGTTACTTCATCAAGGGTTTCCTCATTAGGATTCTTGCTGTCCTAGAGGGCAACAATTAAAGTGACTGCATGTCTCGTTCCTAATGCTGATTTTGCAGTGGTTTGGAGGGGTTGTAAGGGTCAGAGAGAAGGTCTTCACAGTCACATGATCCAATAGTTCCCTCACTTTTGCGGCTTTGGAACCTGAAGCTCACAAGGGCCATGGGATTGTCCCAGGATTGCTCGGCTCGTTCTAGAGTTATAGAATTTCCCACTTGGAAGAGATCTCAGTGCCCAGCTGGGCCAACCCGTACCCGAAGGGCTAGAAACGATAGCCCTCTATAAATTAGAGCTCAAAAGTGATCCTTCTGCCTTGGCTTGGGAATCTCCAAGGAGGAGAAAGCAGGCTTCCTCCTGAAGCCGCCCCTTTGCTGGAGCGCCCACTTTGTGGTCCTGGAGCAGGTCCTCCCCATTCTGGCCCCTAGCCCCGGGTCGGGGCTGCCTGAAGTTCAGAATCAGTGTCCAAGTCATCAGTTTTATCAGGCGTGTTCTTTGTTGTATATTCTATACGTAGCTTTATTCTCCTGACTTCCATGATCTAGCATGTCCCCAGATCATTGTGGCCGACCCTCCTCGTCCCCTCGGGCCCCACAGGACTTTGCTTTGGAGCCCAGGAATTTCCCTCTCTTGTGTCTTGTCTCTTTATGAAAACCTAAGTCCTTTGAGGGCAGGGATTTTATCTTACCTAGCCTTTGGATCTCCCCGAGAGCCACAGTAAATCAGAGGTGCTTAATACATATTTTCTGAATGCAATTATTAATGACTCTTGTGTGCAGATTCCCTGGTTTCTGCTAATTGATTCATGTCATGCAGTTGTACAAAGCGGAGCTCGGGAGCTGCTTTCCCTTTTGCTTCCTGAAAGTTTGAGAATTCTTCTGTAATCTCTGTTCTTCATTTACTCAAAATCCTAGTCTGTATATTTTAATAGCTCTAGATCCATATTTTCCCCCATTATCTGCCTTTTAAATTTTTTTTTCTTTGCTGAGACAATCGGGGTTAAGTGACTTGCCCAAGGTCACACAGCCAGGAAGTGTCTGAGGCCGGATTTGAACGTGGGTCGTCCTGACTTTGGGGCTGGGGCTCTCCCCCCTTCACCACCCAGCTGCCCCACATTATCTGCTTCTTGTTTTTTCCCTTGTCTCTCACACACATTCTCTCCTTTTCTTGATTTTTTTACATGAGAAATCTCAGTGCCGGGGGTTCCCAAGTGTGAAGCCTAAGTCTCTCTACATGTCTGAGCCTCAGTCTATTTATCTGTGAAATGCAAATGTTTTCACTTTCTCTCCTATGCTCTGGAAGCATTAAAATGTTTTTATCATATTTGCACGCGTTCACGTGAAATGTTCTTATACATGGTCTCTCTGGGGCGTTGAAGGCTCCGGGGGAGAATGTACGCGGCTCATCCAGGAGCATTTGTTGGGGAGCGTGGGAAGCAGGGCTTCGGGGGTGCTTCCGCCTGACGGAGGGCGTGGGGAGCCGGGATGGGCGCTGGGCTCGAGGTTACGGCACATTCGTCGGTATTTGTCTGGGAACCTCCCAGTCCAGATGGGGATGAGCGCCCCCCTTCCCCCCCCCCGCCTGGAGCCTTCAGCTCCCAGGAGCCTGCGGGGCAGCCCTAGCCCTCATCCTTTCCGGCCTCACCCATGTCCTCTGGGGGTTAGCCAGATTCCATCTTGTCCTTCCTGGGACCTTTGGGCTCTCCCCGCTTCCCACTTCTACTGAGAGTCTCAGGCTCTCCTCCTTCCTCCCTTTCCAGACACCACCATCATTGGGGTCTTCTCCTTTGGGTCGCTCGGGGTGGGAGCCCTAGTCCCCTTCCAACTGCCGGGGAGCCCCTCGGGGGCTGTGGGACAAGGGCCTGGCCCACAGCAGGCCCTTCCTTCGTGAGAGCCCTTGCCGGGGTGGGCGGGGGCGTTGGGGGCCGCTGCCGCTTTGTCTCTGATCCCCTCCGTGCTTTCCCTTTTCAGAGTCCCTCGAGCCCACCTACCAGCAGCTCCAGAAGATGAAACTGGACAAGAGCCCCTTCGTGGTGGTGTCGGTGGTCGGCCAGGAGCTGCTGACGGCCGGCCATCACGGTGCCTCCGTGGTGGTCCTGGAAGCCGCCCTGAAGATCGGCACGTGCAGCCTGAAGCTCAGGGGCTCCGTGTTCTCCGCCCTGAGCAGCGCCTACTGGTCCCTGGGCAACACAGAGAAAAGCACTGGCTATATGCAACAGGATCTGGATGTAGCCAAGACCTTAGGTACGGCCCCGGGACCCCGGGGGCTGGCGGGACCTTCATCCGCTGGCCCTTGTTGGGGCCCACTCTGTGGCCCGCTGAGGGTCCGGAGGACCGGGGGACTTCCCTTGGCTTGTCTGTGGGACTGGGTTTCTCCTGCAGCCCCCCAGGGCTCTCAGGAGATGGAGGGGTCTGGGGTCTCTATTCTCCTTGGAGGCCGAGGACAAGAATTAAAAACTGTAGGTGAGAGGAGGGCCTTTTGTCCCGTCTCACCCCTCCCCCTCCCCACCTGGCTGGTGCGGTGGGGGCAGCTGGGCAGAGGCCGACGTTGCCGTGGGTTTGACTCTCAGGCCCCCACGGCTCCAGGGGGTCAGCTCTCTGTCCAGGCTTTCTGTACAGAGGACCTGACCGAGAGGGCGGGTATCTGTCTGTTAGGGAAATGTCCCCGGGGCGATGAGCTGCGCATCCTGAGCCGGGTTCTGCGGGTTTGGGTGCCGGGCTGGGGCCGCTTGTGCCAGTCTGTGCTGTAGGGCTCTGCTCTCCTTGGAGGCATCTCAGGGCAAACAGTCACAGCCGTGGGCTAATGTCCAGGACCTCCAGCTTAGCAAACATTATGTGCCTACTGCATGCAAGGCTTTGGATCGAGCTGCATTTGGTAGTACCTTAGTCCCAAGTCAGGAGCGAGAGGGATCCAAGGGCCTAAACGCACCTGCTGGCTCGCTGCTCAGGGTGAAGGGTCATGGGCGAGGAGGCCCACAGAGCACCGGGCTCGTGGCGGGGGGTTTACCCTCGTTTCTGCGAGCCTCAGCCCGCGCTGTGCGTGCGTGTGGTCCTTGTGGCCCAAGTTACTCGTCTGGGGTGGAGCTCGCGCCCTTCCCGGCCTGGGTCCTGGCAAACAGTCCTCCTCCTGAGAGAGAGAGAGCAGCCAGGGCTCGGGGGCCGGGGAGGAGAGCGGCGTCTCTTTCCTCGGCCCCCCCCCCCCCGGTCCTCACCAGCGTTTGCTTCTCTGCCGCAGGTGACCAGACGGGCGAATGCCGAGCTCACGGCAACCTGGGCTCGGCATTCTTCTCCAAAGGAAATTACCGGGAGGCGCTCACGAACCACAGACATCAGCTGGTGCTGGCCATGAAGCTCAAGGACCGAGAGGTAGGAGTGATGAGCCGGGGGTCACGGCGGACCACCCCTCCCCCCGTGCGGGCCCCGGCGGCTCCCTCGGGCTTTGTCAGAGCCGGTGGAGGGTGTCCCCTGGTCTCCAGGAGCTGGGGATCTGTGAGGGAATCACGGCGGGGCGTGACGGCTGTAGTGACCGCCCAGGCACGGGCCCAGGGGCGTGGTGGCGTCCATGACGGGCAGCATGGGAAGCATGGGCATTGTGGGAAGGCGCCCGCCAGTCGCGATGTGGGCACACTGGCAGGGACGTTCTCAGAGCTTGTTCCGCGCATTCTATCAGTGCCGCGCTCTCCAGTCAGGCTTAGTGATGGCTCAATCCTGGTTATTCTGACCCGGAGGAGCTGTCAGTCACAGTCCCTGCAGGGGCTCGGTCAGGCCCCCGGAGCCCTTCGTTCACCTTTTTGGGTAAATGGCGGTTGGCTACAAATGGCCAATCAGGAAGGGAGAAGCACGTTGACACGTAACAGGGGGTCGCCGGGTGTCTGGGAGAGGAGAGCTGTGAACAGCCGGGGCAGGGACCCCAAGCATGGGGGCAGTGGTCACTGAGTCTGGCCGGAGCGGGATCTGGCCCCGCGAGAGCCACGGAAACCATCGCTCACCCGCAGCACTGGGCAAGAAGAGGGATGTGTGTGTGAGTGCATGTCTGTGTGTGGGAGTGTGTGATAATGTGATTGTGTGTGTGTTTGAGTGTGTGTGATAGTGATAATGTGATTGTATGTGTAAGGGTGTGTGTTAGAGTGTGTGCGAGTGTGAGTGAGTGTGTGTGTGTTAGAGTGTATGAGTGTGAATGTGTGTGAGTGTGTGAGTGAATGTGAGTGTGAGTGAGTGTGTGAGTGTGTGTGAGTGTGTGTGAGTGTGTGAGTGTATGAGTATGTGAGTGTGTGAGTATGACTATGTGTGAGTGCATGTGTGGGTGTGTGTGATAATGTGATTGTGTGAGTGTGTGAGTGTATGTGTGTGTGAGTATGTGGTGCTTTTAGGAGAGATTTCCACCACAAATGATTAACATAGAAGTCCCGGTGGAAGCGTGGAGCTCCGGCGAGCCCCGTTCCTAACTCACGTGCAGCTGATTCCATGAAAATATCCGACAATCAGATGTGGATCTATGGTTAAAACTTCAGCTCGAGATCTCCCTGAGGTTGGTCAGTGGAGCTTCGGGGTAAAAGTATCAATGTATCAGTTGGCATTTTTAAAAAGAAAAACCCGGACTGATTTTCTTGACCTTCAGGGCAGGGCGTGTCCTTCCGGCCAGGGTTGTCCGGGCTTTGTAGAGCTCTGCCTCTGGATGGTTTCAGCAAATCGGTGGAGTCCGAGGACCAGAGGGGCCCCGCAGGGCCATCTGGGCCAGCGTCCCCCCCTCCGCGTCGGCCGGGCGATGCGCTGCTACGTCAGGTTTTAAGGAGAAGAGGAAGGAAAGTTTAACAGGCCCCTCTCCGCGGAGGGCTCGGGCTCTCTGTTTTGGGCGCTCGCAGGATGGTTGAACACATTTCCCGTTCTCTGTTCCGTGGGAAGCTGCCATTTTCCGAGATGTGGGGCCATTTTCTCCATTCTGCAGAAATGCTGGGGGCCTTTTCTCAGAGGTTCCCGTGACTGTCACGTGAGCAGTCCTGACTGCTCTCCTTGGGCCTTTCCCTTTCTCTGGCTCCTCTGAAGGTGGGAAGCCTGGGTCTGCCCTGGGACAGCAGCGTGCTTCCCAAGGCCACGCCCCAGCTCTGCGCCCCAGCTCCGGATCCCCCAGCCTGCAGGCCTCGGCCCCCAGAGGCCCCCGTGCTGCTGCCTCTCTTGCTGTTTGGGGGAATCCTTTAGTTCCCAGCTTCTTAACCCGTGGATCCTGACCCCCTGGGGGTTTGGGGTCATGTAAAATGGTCTGGAGGACAGGGACAAGGGGAGGAGCGGGAGAAGGCCTGCTGTGGGCGCCGCGGGATCCCGGCTGGTTCCTGTCCTGACTGTGGGTCCTCTGCTGGAACCATCCCGGACACGCATTTACGCACCGATCCCAATTTTGTTTTCTGGCCATTTCCCCACATCTTCGAGGTGACCTTTGAGCTTTTCCTCCCAGCACCTCCCCGCCAGCCTGGACTTCCCGCCTCAGTTCACATGAGCGGGCCATCCAGGGAGGCCGCCATGGGCAGTGGGGGGAGCAGCGGTGGGGCCAGGGGGGCTCAGGGGCACCCACCAGGAAGAACAGGACAGGCCGGCTCGTCCTCGCTGCCGGGCCCTCTCCACCCTCCAAGGGTAACATTGTGGGCCCCACAGCCCCGCGCTCTGCCCGCCGCACACCTTGTTGCCCGGATGCTCCCACTGGCTCGGCGCGTGCTTCAGCAGACCATGTTTCTTACAGTTTCCTCTGCTAAAATGAGAGACGATCAGATGGGCAAAACCGGCAGAAAACAAACACTGAGCGGCAGAGGAGCTGCGGGTGGCCCGGGCGCGGGCGCACTTCTGCCAGGCCTGGAGGAAGCCCATCTGCCGGGAAGGAGCGGAGACTGTGCTGAAAATGCTGGGCGCCTTTCATCCGGCAACGGGGCCAGTGCCCCCCGAGGGGCCAAGACGGAGGCAAAGGCCTAGAGACCCAGGCCCAGAGTCGAGGGGGGGGAAAGGGGGGGGTTGGGTCCCTCATCAGGGAGAGAAGTTCCCTGGCTCTGGGACAGTGAGGAAGGTCCTCGGGGCACAAGGGAGAGAGACAGTGCTCCAGGCCTTCCTGGGGAAACACTCGGGTCGGGCCCAGGGGCAGTGCTGAGACGTGTGCCTGCCCCTGCTGACAAAGGAGGCTGGGAGAGCGTTGTAGGAGGTGACCCTCGGTGAAAAAGGAGAGGAGGGGAGAAGAGGAGGGGAGGAGGGGAGGGGAAGAGAGGAAGGGAGGAGCCTAGAGCACAGAGCCCCTCCCCCAGTGAAGGTGCTGGCCTGCAGGACCCCGAGGAGGCCCCTCCTCAGTCTGAGCGAGTCCACCTGTGCCGCCGGAAAGCCTCCGTGCATCCTGGAAGCTTTTGCTCCCCCCCCCCCCAGGTCTTTGCTCCGGCCGCTTTCTGACTTGTCAGGTGAGCCTTCTGGGAGTTGGCCGTGGTCGCCCATAGTGATGAAGGGCCGCTCGCTGGGGGTCGCCGTCACTTGAAGGACGGCAGTTCCGTTAGAGTAGGGGTGGGGCTCCTCCCTTTCTCCATGGTGAGTGCTCACAGTGAGCTAGACCCGTGTTACAGGTGGGGAAAGTGAGGCAGGCAGGGGGGAGTGACTCCGAGGCAGGGCCTGGACCAAGGTCGCCCTAGCCTGGGCCGCGCGCCCCCTTCCTTCTCACTTGGCTGCCATTAGAAACTGCACCTGAAGTTGTGCAGAGGGGCACGGGGCCATTGCCCCATGAGAAGCGCTGGGTTGGGAGCTGGGTCCTGGTTCAGATTCTGACTTTCACCTCCGTCTCCTGGTCCAAACCCGTGGGCCGTCCGGTGGCTCGGCGGCCAGAGCGTTACCGAGAAGGGCTCGGCCCTCCCTCACGCCTGCGAGCTTGTGCGCCCGGCCTCAGTGTCCTCAGCCGTAAAATGGGGATAATCGTAATAATGACGCAGGGTCATGGAGCGGGGCAAATGAGGGAAGGTGTGAAGCACCGGGAGAACCAGACACACTCCATGTGGCTATGGCCGCTGCTGTGCCTGTGCCCCCACACTGCACTACTACCACCGGCACTACTACTGTGTCTACACTGTTGCTCCCACCACCAGCACTACTACCACTACCATTTCTTGCTTGTCCTTGGACAGGCCAGTGAAGGCACTCCCTAGCTCCTGGTGTGTAAGGCCCTGGGGGCGGGTGATCCATTTTACAGATGGGGAGGCCGAGGCTCTGTGACTGACGCCTGGCAGAGCCAGTGAGTGAGGAGGAGGGCGGGCCTCCAAGCCCATCCTCTCCGGCGGACTCCCGGCCTTCTCAGATCTCCCTTACATCCCCGGTGCCAGTGGAGACCTCTGGTTACCTGGGGGCGCTTTCTTTTGATCCCGTTAATGCCCCAAATCTTTAATAATGAAATCTGATCCCGGGGGCTTAGGAGAAAGGGCTCCCTCCCCGGCCCCAGCGTATCCCACATCTGGCTTCTTAATTAGCCGTTATGGACAAAGATGGCTTCTTGGGCTTGGGGGAGAGCCCAGCTCCTGGATTTCCTGCAGGATGTAGCTGCAGGAAATTAATTTGACGCTTTCTGATGACATCATCCTGACCACAGCGCTTCCTCCAAACACAATGCTGTTTTTCTTGGCCCACGCTGCAGACATTTTTATACCGTGTATATTATTCTAAAGCTTGCGTTTGCCCTGATGTGAATTCCACCCCGGTCTGTGTGAGCGGCGGTAATGAGGTCATTGTTAGACTCCAGGAGGAGGGGTTGGGTTAAAAGGTAAGACTGTGCCTTTATCCGGAGGCTGAGTGCTCCCCTGGAGGCTGAGTGCTCCGAGTGCTCCCTGAGCCTCTCCCGCGCCGTGTGCGTCAGGGCTTCTGCGAGACAAATGGGATTGTCAGCGAGGACTTGCGCAGACAGCGGCTGGGGACTCGGTGGGACAAGCCGGTCAATAATGCTGCCGGGCCTGGCTTATTTCCCGTGGCCTCGGTCTCATAAATCAGGTGACCGGCACCCTTGGGGATTGTCGCCGAGGACAGAAGCCTTTCCTCCTGCAGCCATGGCGCCGGGAGGCGGGAGCCGGTGCCCTGTGCTCAGAAGGGCCATGGCCCGGCGTCTCTGGCCCTGGCAAGGCCGGGGGAGCAGGCGGGATCGGGGCCCCACGGAGGGGGCAGAGGACTCACCAAAGGGCGCGGTGTGGTCCCGGCTTTGGGGTCCGTTACCTCATGTAAACCCTCCCAGGAGGCCGCACCCGCCCTGCCAGGGGGTCCCGCAGCTAGCACGCGCCTCGGGGGTGCAGCCACGTCCCCTCGTGGTCTCCCTCACCAGACCAGGAGTCCCTCCAGAGTCCCTTCCTGCACCTCAATCTGGTTCCCGTGCCCAGGACCAAGCCTGGCATGGGGTCGGAGTCAGAGGAACGCTCGGTGACTGCTGTGGGAGGGAGGAGCCGGCGGGTGGGCCTGAAAGCCAGAGCTGGGCCAGGAGGCCCCGGCCTCGTCCTGCACCTGCTGAGCCTGTGCTGGATGCCGGGAACTGAGAGAAAAGGAAATGGGGCCTTGGGTTCCTTCAGGAGAGATGGGGGCTGATGGGAAGGAGCCCCAGGGAGATTCACCAGGGAAAGGCAGCCCCCAGGCTGAGGGGCACAGGAGGGACTGCAGGGGCCGGTGACCTTTCATAGCTTCAGACTGACCGAGAGCTTAACGCCTTTGGAGCACGTGAGGGACTTATCCAGCACTTCAAGCCTGGCAAAATGCCTTACCAACAGGATCCCGCTTGGGCCCCCGACATCCCCCTTTTACAGGTGAGGAGGCCGAGGCTGGCGGGTGAGAGTCTCGTCTGGGGTCTCACGGCCACCGAGTGTCCACGGCCTGAGAGGAATTGGGGTCTTCCTGACCCTTAATCATGTTTATGCCCAGAGACCGAGCCTCCGAGGGCAAGGGAGGAAGAGAAGCCGAAGCCGGTCCTGCCCACGTAATGAGTCTGAGAGGGTGCCCGGAGCCAGACTGAGGGCCGGCGTGGCCAACCTCCTGGCGCCGGCCTAGGGCCAAGCTTGGGGAGACAGGCTGGCAAAGACACCAGAGAGGTGACCATGGAGAGCAGGCACTGAGGGTGAGGGGGACCAGGAGGCCTGCGGGCCCTCTGAGGCTCAGGGGGTGTCACCAGGCATCCCAAGCTTTTCAGTGCACAGAGAACAAGACAGAATGGGGTGAGAAGGGGCAGCAGCTGGGGACGGGCCCTTGGGAAGCCCCTGTGAGGAGCCAGACGCCCGGAGAGCCTGGTCCCCTTTTGTGTTGCTCATTTTCCAGGATGGAAGACATTTGTAGGCCATCTCATAAACTAGGGAGGTGAGGGCAGAGTTTCTCTTGTAACTGTGGCTGGAGGAACTGTTACTGAGCGAGGGCTGGAGAGCCCTGCCAAAGGTAAAATGGACTGTTTTAATTGTACAAAACTGGAACATTCATGCCCAGAACCCTGGTGCAGCTAAAATTAGAAAGGAAACCGTCTACTGGGGAAAAATCTTTATGACAGATTTCTCTAACAAAAGTCTCACATCCAAGAAATATAAGGAATCGATTCCAATTTTTAAGAACAAGAGTCGTTTCTCAGAGGATACTGGTCAGAGGATTGCGCAGGTAGTTTTCAAAGGAAGAAACCCCATCAATAATCATGTAAAAATCCTCCAGATCACTAAGAATTCAAGAGATGCAAATGAAAGCGACGTGGCGCTCATCCAATCAGCAAAGATGACCCAAAAAGGCAACCGACAGATGTTGGAAGGGGCTGGGGGAAGCGGGGCTCATGAACTGTGAACCAGGCCATCCATTCTGGAAAACACTTTGGACTGTCATTAATGTACACAAGCAATAACCCCGTTAGCTCCCTGAAGAGATCGAGAAAGAAAGAACTCTACAACAAATATCCCTGGGCCCTTTTTGGAGTGCCGGACACCTGGAGACTGAGGGGGTGCCATCCGCCAGGAAAGGGCTGAACAGATTATGCTGGGAATATTGTGCCATGAAAAAAGAGAAAAAATCTAGAAAGACATGGATGAACGGATGCAGAGAAAAGGATCCGAATCAAAAGAACGCCGCGATGTAAGGAAAGACAGTTTTTCCAGGAACTTGGAAGACCAATGAAATGGCCGTGAGTCCAGAGGAGTCATGTACCTCTTCGCAGAGAGGAGGAGCTCTTCCTCCTCCCACTACATTACTATCACCATCACTACCTCTACTACTACCATCGCCACCAGCAGCATCTAGTATTTCTATCACACTTTAGAGTTTACAAAGTGCCTCGTTTTTGTTCCTCATTTGGTCCTTGCAAAACCCTGTGAGGAGGTAAGTGCTGTTATGTCCGTTTTACAGATAAAGAAACTGAGGTACAAAGAGGTTAAGTCCTAAAATAGTAAATCTCTGAGGTAGGATTTAAACACATCTCCAAATACTACATTTTATCCACTGTGTCACCCAGATATATCCATGAAGAAGAATGAGATATACATTTTTTATTAAAGCTTTTTTATTTTTCAAGACACCTGCATGGACAGTTCTTTAACATGAGCCCTCGCAAACCCCTGTGTTCCAATTCCCCCCTTCTCCCCCCCCTCCCCAGATGGCAAGTAGTTCAATATATGGTAAATATAGTAGAAATATATGTTAATTCCAATATATGTATATATATAAATATATATATACAATTATTGTGCTGCACAAGAAAAATCAAACCAAACCAGTAAAAGAAGAAGAGGAAGAAGCAGAGGAAGAAGCAGAGGAAGAAGAAGAAGAAGCAGAGGAAGAAGAAGAAGAAGAAGAAGAAGAAGAAGAAGAAGAAGAAGAAGAAGAAGAAGAAGAAGAAGAAGAAGAAGAAGAAGAAGAAGAAGAAGAAGAAGAAGAAGAAGAAGAAGAAGAAGAAGAAGAAGAAGAAGAAGAAGAAGAAGAAGAAGAAGAAGAAGAAGAAGAAAAGAAGAAGAAGTAGAAGAAGAAGAAGAAGTAGAAGAAGAAGAAGAAGAAGAAGAAGAAGAAGAAGAAGAAAAGAAGAAGAAGTAGTAGAAGAAGAAGAAGTAGTAGAAGAAGAAGAGCAGCAGCAGCAGCAGCAGCAGCAGCAACAACAACAACAACAACAACAACAACAACAACAACAACAACAACAACAACAACAACAACAACAACAACAACAACGAAAAGAAAATGTTATGTTGTGATCCACACTCAGTTCCCACAGTCCTCTCTCTGGGTGTAGATGGCCATCTTCATCATTGCACAAGTGGAACTGCCCTCAATCATCTCATTGTTGAAGAGAGCCACACCCATCAGATCATCCTCTAGTCTTCTTGTTGCCACGTACATGATCTCCTGGTTCTGCTCACTTCCCTCAGCATCAGTTCCTGTAGGTCTTAGATGTACACTTTAGGCTAATGTGAACGTTTTTTTGTTTGTTTGTTTGTTTTACCATCTACTTGTAATAAGAATTTTTTTTCTAATGGAAGTGCGGTGAGACGGCGAGGAGACCTAGGAGGTGTCCTGACCCTAGAAAAAAGTGAGAAGAGAACAGAAGGAACTTACAGAAAAGCGATATCACTCAGAAAGTTTCAGGCTGAATTTATTAAGTGATTAAAAAGAAAAGCTTACTCTATGTAATGGAAACTCATAGTATCCTAGACAATCCTCTCCTGTTCTGCGGTATATAGGGAAGTGCTCGTTTATTTGGTGCTTTGTGAATTTAGAATAAATATAGAGTTAAATGAGAAGGTTTTTGCGAGGAAGACTCCCGTACCCGTAATACGGGTTAATGGGGCTCCTGCTTCTAACTTCTTCTTGTTGGTTTTGGAGCCGTGACCTCCCCTTGGATGTTCTGTGAGGAAACGATTGTGAATGAGCAGCTGCCCGTCGAGTGTGTGATTTATTGAGGACTCTTTCACAAGCTCTTTAATAATTCTGTTCTTTGAGGCAAAATCAGTTTGTTGTTAGGAATTTAAATTAAGTGCCAGACATCTTGGTTCCCAGTGACCGAGTACGGCCCTGGGAGGCTTTCCCATTGGCGCTTCCAGCCCAGACTAATGAGAGCCATTCCCGGGGTCGCTGCGGAAGTTGGAGGGGACCGAGCCGCGGCCTGGTGCCTGAGAGAGAGCACGCGGCGGCCTAGAGCTGGCTGGGCTCTGCGTCACCAAAGGCGCCATCGCCCGCGTTAGCTCACTTCCTCCTCTGGCTGTTGCGGGGAAGGATTCTCTCCGTTACAGCTGAGCAAAGTATTCAGAAAAGTCGCTGAAGCAGCGGATTCCCAAGGTCATGAGCGGTTGAGGGAAGATTCAAATCCAGATCCTCTGACTTCTTGTCATCCCCGGCTGGGTCACTCTCTTCTCTGACTCTGGCCATCCCCGCGCCCCCATGCCGGTGGTGAGGAGCGGAGTGGGTCCGAGAGCCAGGTTTTCCCATCTCCTGGGAAGGCATTTTCTACTCCCATCTTCACTCTACATAGAATGATTCTCTCTCCTTCCTTCCTGTTCTTTGCAATCAAATTCTATGGTTTTCTAGAGAGAAACATGGGTAATATCAGAATGAAGGATTTTTTTAAGGCGTCTCCTTGTCTGTCCCCTCCGTCAGGAAGTCTTCCCTGATTCGATCCGTGACAGGCGGCTGCTGCCTGACTTCTGTGTGTCTGGGCAGTGCCCCAATTACAAATAGGCCTGTTTGCTTGTTCGGGGAAGTCACTGGTTTGAAATTGAAGACATATTTCTTCATAGAAACCATATGAGTCGTGTTTGGGTTCCCAGATTAGCCCACAAGCCCTGTACTCCAAGATGGCATAGGCTGGTACTGGGGACATCCTGACCCTTTCTAAACCCGGTTTGGGAGCACACAATGTTGCAGAGGAATGGCAGGTTCTTGAGGCCTGGACTCGTACAGATGGGCCCCGAGGCCCAGATGTGGACTGCTCTGTAGGACACGGAACCAGAGGCCCCGGCCCAGCCCCCAGAGGCCCCGGCCCAGCCCCGTGTCCCGTTGCTTTCCCTAGAAGTGCTGCTGGTTGATGCTGTACATCAGCTGAACCAAGCGGCTCCTCAGGCTGCTTTTTGTCGTGGTTTGTAGCTGGGCTTGAATGGGTAAGCCTTGGGTTTGAGTCCTGCCACTGACGTTTCTGAGTCTCCAAGCCTCGCCTCAGTCAGCTCCGGAGAACTGTTGGCAGAGGGACCGTCTCCGATCCCTAAGGGGCAGGTGGCCTGTGCTGTGCCCGGCAGAGACCTTCCTGCCATAGAGAGCAGAATTCTCTGTTGTAAAAGAGTGGGCATTGATTTTTTAGTGCCAGTGCCACCAGTGGGTAGCGCCACCTGCTTCTGCTCGCCCGGCTTTGCCCCCCATCGCTGCTAAGGACGGGCAGGGCCGGCTCTTGTCTAAAATTCTCAGTGTGGCCCAATGGCCTGGTGTCCAAAGCTGGCTCAGTTTGGTGTTGGGTCTCCCTGTCCCGCTGCCAGTAGAAGCCCCCCGGGACACCGCCCCTGCAGTGGAAGGTGAACTCCCCCGAAGCAGAAGCCAGCTTCCCTTTTCCGGGCATCTCCAGCCGGGGGAGCACCTGGGAAGCACTTAGCGCATGCCCTTTATTCCCTCCCTCCTTCTGCCCGCTGCAGCTCTGAGCCGGCCTGCTCAGCCCTGAGCCCAACCTGTTTCCTCCCAGTCTCCCGCAGCTCAGGGAAGGCCAACTGTGGCAGCCGTGTCCTCTCTTGGGACCTTTGATGCCCACAAGTTCTGTCCCTAGCCCGTGCCTGGTGATGTTTTGGGTCACTTATGCAGGCTGGGCATCAGGCATGGCAGGGCCACAGTCCATGTGGGCAGTGTCCGTGCAGCACCCATCCTGCCACCCCCCTCTGCAGATGCCCCTGAGATCTCCAGGAAGCCGCCTCTTCTGAGTCACTAGTTCCTACGAGGCCCAGGCCCTCATGGAACTGGAGGCCCCAGGCAGCGCCTGCTGAATCCCAGGACCTTTCTGGGGCATCTGGGCCCCTGCTCTCTGGGGGGACCCGCAGAGGGTCTTCACTGGGAGCCATTGCCAAGGCTGCTCAGGGTCCCAAGGGGCCGCTGGGGGAGCCAGAGCCCTGACCCAGAGCAGCTTGGGTCTGCACTGTCCATTTTCCCCATGATGGAGCTTCTCCATCTTGGCCCCATCTCCCTTCTGGTTCTGATTATAGGGGTGGGAGTTAGAGGACGAGGATTTTCCCACAGGAGAGCTCTCCTTCCCATTGTCAGAAGCCGGGATTTGTTTTCTCCCTCCATTAAAAACAGACAGACTGCTCCAGGCTTGCTGAATGTGGCGCGCCCTTGACCCGCGGCCCTGCCCCGGCTCCCTCTGATCCCAGCCTCGCACCCAGCTCTCCTTCCATGAAGGAGGACGGCTCCCAGAATGGCCTCACCAAGGCCTCCTGCCATCCAGAGAGCCCACGGGGTGGGAGATAGGCACTCGAGGAGACTCAATCTCCGGGATATCAAGGAGGTGCTGCAGGAAAGGGCAGAAGAGGGCCCTGACCTGGGCCTTGTGCCCTGGTGAGGGCCGGGAAGCACAGTGGGCTCTCTCTTTCTCCCACTCCCATACAAAGTTCCTTCTCTGAGCCAAGCCCTGGGCTCCACCCAAGGCCAGAGGATGCTTTGCATGAGCAGTACAAGGCCCGGTCTGGGTGATCATTCCTGAGCTCACTGAAATGCCCATTGCTCCACGCCTTCGAAATGTGATATTGAGCTAGATGGTCCCGGTGAGACTTCTACTACCCCCGACCAAAATAGCTCAAGGACAAAACTGAGAAGCGTTTTGGGAGATCACAAGGCTGTGAAAGCCAAAATTCTAAAAGAAGGTGCTGTAAGGAGGTGAAATGGGTTTCTCCCTGGGCAACCTCGGCCTCCTGAGAGGCCCAGTGCCCCCTTCTCCCTGACACTTCCACGGGCCGCCGATGCCACGGAAAATCGACAGTGTGACAGTTCCTTCATCTCTTGGGCCTTCAGACGCCTCCCATTACTGCCTGCATTTAAAAATAGCAGGGAAAAGAGGGAAAATCATAAACTAGCGATAATAAAATTAGGGCTTGCGTGAAAGCTTGCTGCCAGAGGCCAGCCTTTGGAAGGCCTGGTGCTGCCAGAAGCCCCTGGGGGTTGGCAAAGTGCTTGGGGCCAAGTTAAGGGTTTTATTAACATAGACTGTCCTTTTTCTGAAATGTTTCCGAGTGTGAGGACAGAGGCTTTCTTTAAGTAAATGATCAAAGTTGATAGGAGGGGAAGGAAGGACTGTTGGGATCATGGATAAATGCGCTGACCTTTCTTCCGATGGAAATTGAAGCTAAAACAAATTAAGTTTGCCAGAAGAAGAAATACCGTTTCTTCTCTGAAACAGATCAAGATTGAGTGAAGGGTGACAGAGGGCTGGCATATGGAGAAATGGGATGTCTGGACAAAGAACAACAAGGCGAGGGCAGACGGTAGCGTGAAGGTGGGCCGAGGAGCTGAGCTTTTCCCATGAAAAGCTCGCTTGTAAAAGGCCTGGGATTCTCATTACCTTTTGAAGAGAAAAACAAATTTTCTCTGAGAATCAGATCGTTTCAGGCCACTGGGTCACGGAGCCAGTTATGGTTCAATGAGACTTTGCCTCGAAGAGCTCTTTCTTTTGGCAACGACTTGAGTTCCCACAAAGATTCTTAACATACATGAATCTTGAAGGCACACGGGTCTGAAAGGATGTGTTTCAGTGACCTGGTGACAAGATTTTCTTGTATCTCTTCTCTTTTAAGTAATTTATTCTCCACGCCGAGAAACGGCTCCGCCGCTAGGCTCTGCTGCTGCCTGGCTGGCTTTTACAAGCCACTGGACCGAGAGACCGGTGGAGCCTTTCTGCAGCCTTCCTATTTGCGGCGGTAGCCCCAGAGTCGGGCCCTGCCTCTCGGGGACCCCCAAGTGATCCCCGGTCCTGTGAATACCAACCCTCATCTGATCATGTGTAGAAACAGAAAGAGCGCCAACAGGGGGCGTGCGTTTGAACCCCGGCCCTTCTCCTGGCTCCACGTCTGATCGTGACTAAGTCAGGGACCCTCTCGAGGCTTGTTTCCATCAGTCAGACGAGAGGGGCCGTCTGCATCATCGCTGACATTAGCCTTTCTGCAGGAACACGGGCCCGTACAAATAGGGGCAGTCAGGAACGTGAGCTTCTTACACCAAGCTTTTGTTCTAAATAACCCCCCTCAGAGGATGTGGGCCAGCCCCTCCAGCTGCTGAACACCCCCCGGCTTTTAATCGGGTTAGTGCACAAAGTTGGTATCTTTGTTTTTACCTGACAACAAATGGCCTGGGATTTCCAGGCAGCCCGATTTGGACATGCCCTTTAGGTTTTAAGTAAGATAAAATACTGGATCACAAACTTTGAAAAAGCTATTTAAAAGGGTTTTTACTACAGCCACGCAAATGGTATTCCAGCCGCCTCCCGAGGGACTTGATCTCTCCCCTTGGCTGCCACATGAGTATGTTGGGTATAAATCATTTCAGATAGATGGCAAACACAATTAATGAAATCCCAGGCAAATGCGCTCAAATACAGCGGGATTTAGAAGCCCTGTAATTGACTGTATTGACTTTAAAATTTCTGGGGAATGATGCTCTCCTCTGATCAAGGACCACAGCCTTTTAACTCATGCATATTAATATGATAATATTAAGAGTCCCGTGCTTGATTTATATAATGCCTTTACCCCGAGGAGTTTCAAGCATTTTCCATGGGTTATCCCACTTGATATCGGGAGTCCCAGGCTTCCCTGGGTTTTCCTCTTGCTTCCCTTTCCTTCTCTCTCCCTCCTTTCCAACAGGATCTAGAATTTGTGCACAAATGTAGGTAGAAGTATATGGGTACGGAACATTTTCCCCAAGTGCTAGGTTCCCAACGAGAGAAAAGGGTAGATTGGGAACATCTCACACATCCTCATGGAGGCCCAGGTCTTTACTTGGAAGGGATTCTAGAGATCCTCTAGCCCGGGCCCTCATTTAACAGATGGGAAGACAGAGGCACAGAGAGGAGGGACTAGCCCAGGGTTACCTATCTGGCAGAACTAGACCACGAATCCAGATCTCCGACGTCCCCTTTTGCTGTGGCACCCAGAGCTTCTGGTGCGTCCCAACCACCATGCAAGCAAGACAAGGGGCGCCATGTTCCCAGGAAGGAAAATGCACTCAGAACAGTCAGGCCCTTGTTCGGGAGTGATGTGGGCCTGGAACGGCAGCTCGGCCTCAGGCTCCAGGTCCACGCCTCCTGACAGCTCACCGCTGCCCGGGAAAACCAAAGAAATGGCGGCCTCTTTGGGTCTGCCGTGAATTTCCCAGATCCTCCTTCACTATCCCCTCCGTCCCCATCCTGCCATGGGACGGCGCCGGCAGCTCTGCCTCGGTGTGCTGGCATGTTGCTAGGGACAGCCTGTGGAGTGTCATCTCCTGCCAAGGTTTAACCGCAGGGCAATGGGGCTTCCATTCCATCCCAGCTGCTCCGGGCCCTAGTTGAAGCATCAGAAGCTGGCGTCATCACCGCGGTAACAATGGGGGGAGCTGGACGGCTGGGTCCCCTCGGAGCTCTGAGTGTGCTCTGTTTGGGCGGGGAGGAGGCCCTGCTGAAGAGCAAAGCTGGGCTGGATTTGCCACTTGCTTTTGGAGTGAGAGGTTTGGTCAGTGGGTGCACACAGAGCTGGGCTTGGAATCGGGAAAACTTGCTTTGCATCAGGCCCTGGAGAACGTCCCCCCAGCCAGGCCACTCTGGGCAACTCATCTCTCTTCCTCGGCCTCGGTAATACACCTACCCTCCCAGGACCGCAATGAGACCAAAGAAAATAACATCAGAGTTACATAAATGTCAGATGTTGTTATTAGCATTGTTAACCATTTTGGGGGGTCTTGGACCCCTTTAGCAACCTGGAAAAGCTGATAGAACCCTTCTCAGAATAATGGTTTAAATAATTAAAGGGAAATGGCCAAATATCAGCATTAGAGATTCAAACAAATAAAGATGTAATGTTTTTCCCATCCAACAAATCCCTTGAATCTCTCCCCAGATTCCTTAGAGGTCCCTCCTCTCACTAATCTGCGGGGACCGAAACTGTGTAACAGATCTTTCCAATCAATCCTAATGGCTCATTGGACATGGACGTTCTTGCCCTAAATATTAATCCCCGGTGGTGTGAATGGGCTTCTGTGGTCTTGACAGGGGTGCCAGCGAAGCATGAGAATAAGCGGAGCCGAACGGGCTGGAAAGAGCGAGCGTTTAGGCATGAAAAGGCCGCCGGCACTGCCCATCTGCAGGAGGCCACAGAGCCGGAGCCCCATGATGTAATGGTGGGCTCCCTCCTTCCATTCGGTGCACCCTCCGGGGTATGGAACCTTGGGCCAGGCCCTCATGAGGGGCGTGGGATAGATATTCTTCTCCAAACAGATGCTCTTGTCTCCATTTTTCAGTGGAGAAACCAGCTTGGTGGCCTTGCATAAGGTCACACCACTGGCTTCTGGGAGAGCCTGGACTCAGGATAATCACAATAGCAGCTTTTTCCTTGTGTCATCTCATTTGGTTTCAGTTAGAATTGTTTTGTTGGGATTTTTTCAGCATGTAGTATTATGGGGTCCAGAAGGCCAGTGGGGTCAAATTCAAAAAAAAAAAAAAAAAAAGATACATTGACTTAGAAAACCACAAATTAACATTATCTGTGTTTTATTGTATTTTTATTTCTTTTAACTATTTCCCTCATTCCATTTTAATCTGATTTCCCAGTGAGAGCTCCACATTCTTTTGGCTGCATGTTTGAGACCTCTGCATTAGAACAAGAACCAGAATTAACTTGGGAAAGTTACATTGTGATTTATCTCTTACATCATTATTAATACCAATATGTTCCCATTTTATAGGTGAGCAAACTGATGTTCAGAGAATCGTTGCCCAGTGAGTTACCAGTAAATCCCAGGTGAACTGGCGCTCACATTCAGGACTCTTAATCCCCAATTTGGTGTTTTATCTCTTATAACATGAACCCTGGATAAAGTAATTTCTTTTTTTTTTTTTTTTTTTTTTTTTTTTAAATTTTTTTTATTATATATATATATATATTTTATAATATTATCCCTTGTATTCATTTTTCCAAATTACCCCCCCTCCCTTATTCCCTCCCCCCGACGACAGGCAATACCATACATTTTACATGTGTTACAATATAGTCTAAGTACAATACATGTGTGTGAATATCATTTTCTTGTTGCACAATAAACATTAGAATCCGAAAGTACATGCAACCTGGGCAGACAGATATTAGTGCTAACAATTTACATTCCCCTCCCAGTGTTTCTTCTCTGGGTGCAGCTACCCCTGTCCATCATTGATCAACTGGAAGTGAGTTGGATCTTCTTTATGTTGAAGATTTCCACTTCCATCAGAATACATCCTCATACAGTATTGTTGTTGAAGTGTACAACGATCTTCTGGTTCTGCTCATTTCACTCAGCATCAGTTGATTTAAGTCTCTCCAGGCCTCTCTGTATTCCTCCTGCTGGTCATTTCTTACCGAGCAATAATATTCCATAACCTTCATATACCACAATTTACCCAACCGTTCTCCAACTGATGGACATCCATTCATCTTCCAGTTTCTAGCTACAACAAAAAGAGCTGCCACAAACATTTTGGCACATATATGTCTCT
Source organism: Sminthopsis crassicaudata (assembly GCF_048593235.1). Taxonomy (NCBI): domain Eukaryota; kingdom Metazoa; phylum Chordata; class Mammalia; order Dasyuromorphia; family Dasyuridae; genus Sminthopsis; species Sminthopsis crassicaudata. Next base: position 15,527,995 of record NC_133617.1, read on the forward strand.
TTCCGCTCTTTAGTATTTCTTTGGGATATAATCCCAGTAGTGGCGCTGCTGGGTCAAAGGGTATGCACAGTTTGATAACTTTTTGGGCATAATTCCAGATTGCTCTCCAGAATGGCTGGATTCTTTCACAACTCCACCAGCAATGTATTAGTGTCCCAATTTCCCCACATCCCCTCCAACATTTGTCATTATTTGTTCCTGTCATCTTAGCCAATCTGACAGGTGTGTAGTGGTATCTCAGAGTGGTCTTAATTTGCATTTCTCTGATCAGTAGTGATTTGGAACACTCTTTCATGTGAGTGGATATAGTTTCAATTTCTTCCTCTGAGAATTGTCTGTTCATATCCTTTGACCATTTGGATAAAGTAATTTCAAGTAACATAATAAAAATGTTAGTTGTTTGCTGTTTTCTTCAACACCGGAGAAACTTTGAAAGCAGCAGTCCTTAGAAATGGCTCACAGTATTAGAAACACCCTGTGAACCCGTGTGGCCCCAGATCCACTTCTGCCTATTGGTAAAGACCCAGAAAAAGGTGTGCCCCGAGGAAAAAGCCAGTTCTGATTCTGGGGCGTTTCTTTCGGTCACTATGAAACATACGCAATCATGGAATCACGGTGCGAGACCGGCCTTACAAATTATCCAGTAAATAGTTTTTTTAGCCAGTAAATAGTTATTAAATGCCTACTGTGTGCCAGCTGCTGTACGAAACCGTGGAGGAACGCATGTGAGGAAGAAAGCTTGTTCCTGCCCTCGGGGAGCTTACAGTGGAGTAGTGTGGGCCAGCACCCCCATCATGCGGAGGCTTGGGGAAGAGTTCTCCAGTGTTTGGCTGCCCGGCAGAGACCTCCAAGGGCAGAGGGGCTGGTGAAGTGGCGCCCCCCTGGAGAAGGGAAATGAAGGACCAGGTGGAAACTGGAGTTTCCCCTTCACCGGAAGCACATTTGGAGTCTGTTCTTTAGTTCTAGATTCCGGCAGAAAGCTCTAGCCTTTGCCCCTTTAGTCCAACCTTCTTTCCACTGACCCTATGGCCCACACAGGCCTCAGGTTCTTTCTGTTACTGACTAGATTCTGCTGTTGGAGATGAATTAATAAACATGTTCGAGAGCGGTTTTCAGACGTCAAGTGCCAAATAAATGCTTAATAATTAACAGTCATCTGTGACATTGCAATTAGCCGAGAAGTGAGCATTCCTAAAGAGGAATCCAGCCAGATCTCAACCTGTTTTCAAGTGGCTTCATTTCTTTCAAAATGACTCATCTTGAGGAAGGGAGTAGACTGGTCATGTCTGTCCCTGGTGGCCAGAGGGGATCACAAGGTGGCTCATGGGAGAAGGCTGAGCTTTCTAGCAGAGGAGTCCCGTGATTGTCAGTCAGCGGAACGGGCTCCCGAGAGGTGGCCCTGTTAGTGCTTCCGTGCCCCCTGAGAGCGCAGCTATCACGACTGTGCAGAGAGGGTTAAAGATCCGCGCCTGGAGTGCGGCCTCTGAGCTCCTCCAGTGTGAAGATCTGATTCCCAGATTATTTTTCCAATCGGCCCCTCATGTACTGTGTGTTTCTCACATGGGCATCATTAGATTTTCCTCTCCCTAAGAATGCTGGGAGGACAAATCGGATGCTAGACTTCGGAGGAGCATTCCCAGAATTCCTGTTACAGTCTGCTAGAGAGCACACATGGGTTGGAATGCTGACTGGTGTTTATGGGCAAGGCGAGAGCAGGACTTCTTCATCTGGGGGCTTTGAATTTGGTTTTGGTTTGTTTTATTTATTTATCTAGCAAGCCATCCATTTAGGCAGTTTTTCTTTGTATTTTACCTTTCTTTCCAATTATATGCAATAGACATTTTAAACTTTGGGGTGTTTTTTTATATTTTGACACCTATATTACATTATAATTGGTTTCCTTTGTGATCCTCCATGTTCTGTGCTTTTAAAAACATTACTCTGGGAAGGGACCTCCAGGCCTCACTAAACGTCACCCGGCACTTGGTTATCCTGCCTCTGCTTGAA